>NC_056432.1:12091144-12186144 GCF_018296145.1 Oncorhynchus tshawytscha
CTGGCCTTTATCTAATATTTAGCTTATGCTACTGGCCTTTATCTAATATTTAGCTTATGCTACTGGCCTTTATCTAATATTTAGCTTATGCTAATGGCCTTTATCTAATATTTAGCTTATGCTAATGGCCTTTATCTAATATTTAGCTTATGCTACTGGCCTTTATCTAATATTTATCTTATGCTACTGGCCTTAATGTAATATTTAGCTTACACTAAATTAAATGGATGGTCTGGTTTATGGCTGACCACTGGACTTTATATATCTATACACAGAGGTCATGACCTCTGAGTCTAAAATAAATGGCTCAGTGATGGGTCTTCGTGGAACAGTACTTTTATAGCTTTTAGTTTCAACCTGGAGCACCCGGGTGTGCTGGAGGGACCGGTCCCAGGGATAAGCAGTAAAGTCCATTAGGGCCCTTGATCCTGTGATCAGACTAGTGTAAGCAGCAGTTAGGTTTAACAAGGGCACACATCTGGGCCAATCAGCAGGCTTACTGGAGGTCACCTCGCAGACTGGGGGTGTCCCATGGCCCCAACGGGATAAAATCAGGAAGCAGATGCATAATCGACTGGTAGTGTTATAACAAACATATGCTTATGTGACACACTCACATACACATACACACACATGTGAAACACACACACACACACACACACACACACACACACACACACACACACACACACACACACACACACACACACACACACACACACACACACACACACACACACACACACACACACACACACACACACACACACACAGAGGCAACAGACTGTCCAACTGAGGCCCTGTGTATTTCTGCTTGCCAGGCTGATCTGCCTCACTCGCTCCCCACACTCACCCCTCGCTCCCCACACTCACCCCTCGCTCCCCACACTTACCCCTCGCTCCCCACACTCACCCCTCGCTCCCCTCACTCACCCCTCGCTCCCCTCACTCACCCCTCGCTCCCCACACTCACCCCTCGCTCCCCACACTCACCCCTCGCTCCCCACACTCAACCCCTCGCACCCCTCACTCACCCCTCGCTCCCCTCACTCACCCTCGCTCCCCACACTTACCCCTCGCTCCCCTCCTCACCCCTCGCTCCCCACACTCACCCCTCGCTCCCCTCACTCACCCCTCGCTCCCCTCACTCACCCCTCGCTCCCCTCACTCACCCCTCGCTCCCCCACTCACCCCTCGGTCCCCACACTCACCCCTCGCTCCCCACACTCACCCCTCGCTCCCCACACTTACCCCTCGCTCCCCACACTCACCCCTCGCTCCCCTCACTCACCCCTCGCTCCCCTCACTCACCCCTCGCTCCCCTCACTCACCCCTCGCTCCCCTCACTCACCCTCGCTCCCCTCACTCACCCCTCGCTCCCCACACTCACCCCTCGCTCCCCACACTTACCCCTCGCTCCCCACACTCACCCCTCGCTCCCCTCACTCACCCCTCGCTCCCCTCACTCACCCCTCGCTCCCCACACTCACCCCTCGCTCCCCACACTCACCCCTCGCTCCCCACACTCACCCTCGCTCCCCACACTCACCCCTCGCTCCCCACACTTACCCCTCGCTCCCCTCACTCACCCCTCGCTCCCCACACTTACCCCCTCGCTCCCCCCTCACTCACCCCTCGCTCCCCACACTCACCCTTCGCTCCCCACACTTACCCCTCGCTCCCACACTTACCCCTCGCTCCCCTCACTCACCCCTCGCTCCCCACACTTACCCCTCGCTCCCCTCACTCACCCTCACTCCCCTCACTCACCCCTCGCTCCCCACACTCACCCTTCGCTCCCCACACTTACCCCTCGCTCCCCACACTCACCCCTCGCTCCCCACACTCATCCCTCGCTCCCTCACTCACCCCTCACTCCCCTCACTCACCCCTCGCTCCCCACACTCACCCACACTCACCACCTCTGAATTAGCAAGCTACATTTCCTACAGAGATGTACAGAGCAGGACAGTTAACACACTCTTCCTGTAGGGTCAGATACAGTGTGTGTTTCTCTTCTTATCTGCTCTCTCTCTCTCTCTCTCTCTCTCTCTCTCTCTCTCTCTCTCTCTCTCTCTCTCTCTCTCTCTCTCTCTCTCTCTCTCTCTCTCTCTCTCTCTCTCTCTCTCTCTCTCTCTCTCTCTCTCTCTCTCTCTCTCTCTCTCTCTCTCGCTTGTATACATCTCTCAGTTGTGATGATCAAATGCCATTACAATGTTAAGTGTTTTAATGTCATCATAATGGAAATGGTTGATTTGGAGCTGTACATTTTTACAGATACCTGAATAGACAATCATATACATTAAGATGAGTCTTTCTAACAACTGTCTCAGTTTGGAGTCTATAATCAATAATGACAGGTCACGACTCTGATGATCTTGTTCTGATTAGCCAGTCTCTTTGCCTCTGAGCTGATGTGCAGTCATGTGCGTGTCAGTGCATGCTACGGTTGTCCCCCACTCTGTGCTGAGGATGTGTGAAATAGAATTACAGCGTACTAGACCAGAGGAGAGCATTGGCTGTGAATTTATGATCAGTGGTTATCATTAACAGACTCGGATAAAAGAGGTTTTCAAAGCACCGTCAACCACCTGATGCCCCCCATCCTAATCTTGACCATAACCCTGTGTGGCCAGGGTAACACCTGACCTCGTGGAGGGGTCTGCTGGTTGCTTCAGAACAGTCTTGTGATGTGGCTGCATTTGGCCCTCAGACTAAAGTACCTTTGTGACTAGTCGTCTCATCTAGCCAGACCTGGTCTTCTGGTGATCTCTGTAAACCCTGACCTTCATGTATGACCTGCTGACCTTCATGTATGACCTGCTGACCTTCATGTATGACCTGCTGACCTTCATGTATGACCTGCTGATCTTCATGTATGACCTGCTGACCTTCATGTATGACCTGCTGACCTTCATGTATGACCTGTTGACAAGCATGTACGACCTGCTGACCTTCATGAGCACTTAGCTGAGGCTTTGACCTACTCTGCAGAAACAGTCTAACCTTACAACACTTTGAAGAAGAAGTGACAGAACCACCTACACCCATTTTATAGAATACATCTCATAGTCCCAGTCAATATTCATGCAATAATAAGGAATTCCCCTCGACCACGCCCACAAATTGGGGAAAACAAAAAACATTATTTCCTAATGACCCCCATTGTAAAAGAGACAACTTAGTTGTAGATGTTTTGTTATACAGAAATAACAACAACAAAAGTTGCTGTGCTGTTCAATGTACATTTAGCCAGGTCAAAAATCCTGACCTGCGGTTCGCAATGCTCCCACGTAGGGAAATAGAGCCTGCAAGAAGAGCCCTGTGGCTTCAGGCTATTCGAGTGGGAAATGTTGGGACTCCATTCACTACTTGTAGCTCTATAGTCTGTTTGTTTGTGCTGTTGGTCTCGGCTAGCTTAATGTTTCAGTCGGTAGCTAGCTGACACTCACTCAAGTGACTGTAGCATCATCATGAAAAGGAGCATGAGGGAAGCCCTGCATATTATGTTGTTCTGAATAGGGACATCGCTCGGGAGCAGGCAAGTCATCTTTAGACATGCTGTAATTTTCTTACATTTAGTTTTGTAATTGACTAAAACAAGCAAATAATAAGAAAATTGCATTTAAAAAAGGATAAGTTTTTACTGTGAGCCAATGGGGTAACCTAGGTAACCACAGGTTGTTTTCCCCACATGTGAGCAAGGTTGAGGCTTTCTGCCTAATACCGACTGGGTCTAAACCATAACTACTCAACCTTGAATACTTAGCTCCCATTCTCCACACAGCTCTCTACCCTCACACCCTTGTGGTAAGCCAACTGTACAGTAACAGCCTCATATTGTCGCGACAGGGTTTAGTGCGGCCCGGTTTGAGTAATATTTTTTATATATATAAACCCTGTCGCGATATAATATATATATATATATATATATTTAAGGGGGGGAAACAAACTTAATATACTTTAAAATGACTGAAACCAAATCGATAATGTGTAGAAATGTTTATGGATCTACATTATCCAGTTTCTTTGTCCAGCTCTTTAATAATCACAGAACTGAAAGCTTGACAGTCAGAGAGCATTGTAAATTCCAAAAACGCTGGAGAAGATTTTGACAGCGAGGAAATATAACCAATTTTCAATGCAGTGCTGTGTTGAAGACAGAATGTGGCCCCAAGGCAAAATGAGTTTGACACCCCTGTTCTAGGTGAACATGGATACTCCCTGAGATCAGCTTTGATATCTTCTAGTTGATAGAGCTATAATGCTGAGCAGGTTTATGCATCATGTGGTAGAGCAGAGCAAAGCGGTGGTGCTGTGGAATATTCCGGGGCCGGGGCGTGTGGTTTTTACCGCCCCTGTTATTTGTGTCTTGCTCCTGTTTAATCATCCGCCAAAGCAGCAGCTGTATCACATCAAGGCTGTGTGTGTGTGTGTGTGTGTGTGTGTGTGTGTGTGTGTGTCTGTGTGTATGTGTGTGTGTGTGTGTGTGTGTGTGTGCGTGCGTGCGTGCGTGTGTGTGTGTGTGTGTGTGTGTGTGTGTGTGTGTGTGTGTGTGCGTGCGTGCGTGCGTGCGTGCGTGCGTGTGTGTGTGTGTGTGTGTGTGTGTGCGTGCGTGCGTGTGTGTGTCTGTCTATGTGTGTGTGTGTCTGTCTATGTGCACTGTAGTGATCGCTATCACATTTAGGATAGTTAAAAGGAGATTTTCCATGTTTGAGAACAAAGCAGCTCAGTTGCTGAGAGGACGGCTGCTCCTGCTGTTGACGCATTAAGTGCTGTGTGTGTCCTGAGTAATTTGAAACATCTCCACACATGGGGGCTCGGTATGTGTGTTTGTATGTGCGTGTGGGCATGTATGTGCCTTTGTGTGCGTGCGTATGTGGGAAGGGGTGGACCCCTGGGGAGTTTCAGGCTCTAATGAAAAGCATAAAATCACTGTGAGAGCTTGACAACTCAGCATTTCTTTTGCTGTTCTCCACCCTTTTACTTCAGATGGACCAAGACACAGGATGGTGTGTCCGTCAGGTGTGCTGGGATGAGGAAATAAGTCCATTCTGTGTCACTGGAAATAACAGTATTAAAATATCAGACTTCCGACACATGATCTCCAACAGGATGTTAAGGCTTGTTAGAGCGTCTTATAATGGGACATTGTGTGAGCTGTAATAAAGTTTGGGCATGTGTGTGCGTGCATGCTTGCGTGTGTCGGTGTGTGTGTACATGTTCTGTTTCCTGTTTGTGGGTGGGCCCATTAGCCCCTAACACGGAACCTACATGGGGCAGAACCTCATGCTGCACTGTGGGACTGTGGTGTAGGAAAAAATGTTCCCAACTGCGACCACATCCACACATGTCTGTGTGTTATGTTTATGTGTGCAGTGTTTGTGGTGTATGAGCAGTGTTAAGTGTGTGTGTGTGTTATGTAAGAGCTGCTTTATTGGATTTTATAATGAAACATGAGGACTGCACCCTAATTCAGACCATATGACCGCATGTGTTTGATCTCTCTCTCTCTCTCTCCTCCCCCTCTCGCTCTCTCCCCCCCCTCTCTCTCTCTCCCCCTCTCTCTCTCCCCCTCTCGCTCTCCCTCTCTCTCTCTCTCTCTCTCACCCCCCTCTCGCTCTCCCTCTCTCTCTCTCTCTCTCTCACCCCCCCTCTCTCCCCCTCTCGCTCTCCTCTCTCTCTCTCTCTCTCTCCCACTGGGGTTACGGTGTGTGGTCACACGCTCAGGCACCACATGTAACCGGCTGAGGCGCACACACACACTGTGTCTGTGTGTAAACTGTAAATATTTGTCAACTCTTTGTAGGGTGTGTTTGGTTCCTCTCTCAGAACCTGTGGCTTTTTCACCAGGGGAGGACGGGTTGACAAACACGGAAACAAAACAAGTACATGCATTAATTATGTTGACTCTCACTTGCCCATTTTCTGTTCTATGTCCCTCTCTTTCTTTCCTCTCCTCCATCTTCTTTTTCTCTCCCCTCCCTCTACCCCTCTGGTTTCATGTAGGCTGTGTTCGATTTGATTGTTCTTTCCTATGCGCCTGGGGAAAGCAGACATTGGGAGAGTGAATCACTGATGACATTGTCTCGGTTTCCTATCTCAGGATTAGAGGATTATCTACACAGAGAGAGTAGCACTGAAATCAGCATAGCAACAACACAAACAAACACAAATATAAACACAAACACAAACTAACTGGGTTGGTGGGGGGGATGATTTAATCTGTAGAGTGAGTGTGTACATGTGTAGGGCTGTAAAGCATGAACCACACCGAAAACTTCCCTGCAAATAGACTGCTGATAGGTACTTATCGCAGTGGGAGGCAGTTCCTTCTCTTGCTAAAACAAAAGCGGTACCTGCTGCGTGTTGACCCATAGCGATGAACCAACCAATTCTACTTGTAGAATCGCAATGTTTGTCAGTCCCCAACAACTTGACAACTTGAGCCAATCAGAGAGCATGAACCCCACGTGAGGGATCACCCGTTGCTCAGCGAGAGCCAGCTCCTCGTAGCTGGTTGATGCATGGAATGAAATAGGTGTTCCTATAAGCCCATGTTGCTCAACATTTCTATAGGCTATGCCATGAAATTGCGTGATTTTTTGGGGGCATGGCCTCTATTAAAAAGAGGAGGATCCCATCATATTTCTATAGGCTAGGTCTACTATATTTATTTCTCAACTTTCCTAATATTAAGCACATTTCTTCACTTTACAACCAGAGTAGCCTACATGGCTGGCATGAAAATAAACCATGGAAAAACGTCCTCCATTCAAGGATAACCTGTCTTTTTACTCCCTGTTTCGATAAAGTTACACTGTTATGGTGTTCACTAATGCCTTGTATTTAAAACTTTAGAATTCGATGTTAAAACTAGGTCAGTGTTAAATGTACACTGTTATGGTGTTCACTGCAAATTCTACAGTGTTAAATCAACACTGAGAGTGTTAAATGTAAAAACGGTTGGATTAGCTAACAAAAATGGTATTTATATTTAAGTAGCATAATATGAATTAATCAATCAATGAACATGCAAAAACATAGATATTGAAACAATCCAGCTTATGAACACTGACGATTTAACTAAAAACAAATTTCATACATACACTGAGAATACAAAACATTAAGAACACCTTCCTAATATTGAGTTGCACCCCCCTTTTTGCCCTCAGAACAAGCCTCAACACGTCGGGGCATGGACTTCACAAGGTGTTGAATGTTGACTCCAATGCTTCCCACAGTTGTGTCAAGTTGGCTGGATGTCCTTTGGGTGGTGGACCACTCTTGATACGCTGTTGAGCGTGAAAAACCCAGCTGCATTGCCGTTCTTGACACAAACCGGTGCGCCTGGCACATACTACCACACCCCGTTCAAAGGCACTTACATCTTTTCTTGCTCATTGACCCTCTGAATGGCACACATACAGTGAGGGAAGAAAGTATTTGGTCCCCTGCTGATCTTGTACGTTTGCCCACTGACAAAGGAATGATCAGCCTATAATTTTAATGCTAGGTTTATTTCAACAGTGAGAGACAGAATAACAACAAAAAAATCCAGAAAAACGCATGTCAAAAATGTTAATAAATTGATTTGCATTTTAATGAGGGAAATAAGTATTTGACCCCTCTGCAAAACATGACTAAGTACTTGGTGGCAAAACCCTTGTTGGCAATCAGAGGTCAGACGTTTCTTGTAGTTGGCCACCAGGTTTGCACACATCTTAGGAGGGATTTTGTCTCACTCCTCTTTGCAGATCTTCTCCAAGTCATTAAGGTTTCGAGGCTGACGTTTGGCAACTCAAACCTTCAGCTCCCTCCACAGATGTTCTATGGGATTAAGGTCTGGAGACTGGCTAGGCCACTCCAGCACCTTAATGTGCTTCTTCTTGAGCCACTCCTTTGTTGCCTTGGCCATGTGTTTTGGGTCATTGTCATGCTGGAATACCCATCCACGAGCCATTTTCAATGCCCTGACTGAGGGAAGGAGGTTCTCACCCAAGATTTGACGGTACATGGCCCCGTCCATCGTCCCTTTGATGCGGTAAAGTTGTCCGGTCCCCTTAGCAGAAAAACACCCCCAAAGCATAATGTTTCCACCTCCATGTTTGACGGTGGGGATGGTGTTCTTGGGTTCATAGGCAGCATTCCTCCAACTCCAAACACAGCGAGTTGAGTTGATGCCAAAGAGCTCCATTTTGGTCTCATCTGACCACAACACTTTCACCCAGTTGTCCTCTGAATTATTCAGATGTTCATTGGCAAACTTCAGACGGGCATGTATATGTGCTTTCTTGAGCAGGGGGACCTTGCGGGCGCTGCAGGGTTTCAGTCCTTCACGGCGTAGTGTGTTACCAATTGTTTTCTTGGTGACTATGGTCCCAGCTGCCTTGAGATCATTGACAAGATCCCCCGGTGTAATTCTGGGCTGATTCCTCACCGTTCTCATGATCATTGCAACTGAGATCTTGCATGGAGCCCCAGGCCGCAGGAGATTGATAGTTCTTTTGTGTTTCTTCCATTTGCGAATGATCGCACCAACTGTTGTCACCTTCTCACCAAGCTGCTTGGCGATGGTCTTGTAGCCCATTCCAGCCTTGTGTAGGTCTACAATCTTGTCCCTGACATCCTTGGAGAGCTCTTTGGTCTTGGCCATAGTGGAGAGTTTGGAATCTGATTGATTGCTTCTGTGGACAGGTGTCTTTTATACAGGTAACAAGCTGAGATTAGGAGCACTCCCTTTAAGAGTGTGCTCCTAATCTCAGCTCGTTACCTGTATAAAATACACCTGGGTGCCAGAAATCTTTCTGATTGAGAGGGGGTCAAATACTTATTTCCCTCATTAAAATGCAAATCAATTTATAACATTTTTGACATGTGTTTTTCTGGATTTTTTTGTTTTCATTCTGTCTCTCGCTGTTCAAATAAAGCTACCATTAAAATTATTGACTGATCATTTCTTTGTCAGTGGGCAAATGTACTAAATCAGCAGGGGATCAAATAATTTATTCTCTCACTGTACACAATCCATGTCTCAATTGTCTCAAGGCTTAAAAATCCTTCTTTAATTAACCTGTCTTCTCCCATCTATTCATTTACACTGATTGAAGTGGATTTAACAAGTGACATCAATACGGGATCATAACTTTCACCTGGATTCACCTGGTCAGTCTATGTCATGGAAAAAGCAGGTGTCCTTAATGTTTTGTACACTCAGTGTGTATTATTTAATATACTTAAGGACAAAAATGAAAGTCAAATCAAATTTTATTGGTCACATACACATGGTTTACAGATGTGATTGCAAGTGTAGCGAAATCTAAGTAAGCAAAGGAATAAGAATATGTACATATAAATATATGGATGAGCAATAACAGAGCGGCATAGGCAAGATGCAATAGATGATATAAAATACAATATATACATATGAGATGAGCAATGCAAGATATGTAAACATTTTGAAAGTGTAAATACAAAATGAAATAAGGAATGTGAATGATGCTCATCGTTTGGGAAAGTAACGGCGCATGCATTTTTTTGCACATTTTTCCAAATCATAGTGGCTTGCATTATGTAGCTTAGCCCATAGGCCTATATGTGTATACGGTTTATATCATTAAATCACAACTACAAGTGGCCCAATAACTCTAAGGTTAACCTATAGGCCTAGGACCCCTGGAATAGGGTTGGAGAACCCATAGCCTACAGCGCTTAGTGAAATGTGTTCTTATAAACCCAGTCATTGCATAATCGTTTGTAAAAA
This sequence comes from Oncorhynchus tshawytscha, assembly GCF_018296145.1. Lineage (NCBI taxonomy): Eukaryota > Metazoa > Chordata > Actinopteri > Salmoniformes > Salmonidae > Oncorhynchus > Oncorhynchus tshawytscha. The sequence goes on from NC_056432.1 coordinate 12,100,908, forward strand.
TTGATGAGGAAAAATGTTTCATATTTAATCCATTTTAGAATACGTTTGTAACGTAACAAAATGTGGAAAAAGTGAAGGGGTCTGAATAGTTTCCGAATGCACTCTATACTAAATATATTCACGTCACCAAATAATTTATTAAAACACACTGTTTTGCAAGGAAGGTCTACAGTAGCCTCAACAGCACTCTGTAGGGTGGCACCATGGTGTAGCCGGAGGACAGCTAGTTTCTGTTCTCCTCTCGATACATTAGCTTTAATACGAAACCTAGGAGGATAGTGGATCTCACCACCTTCCATAGACTTACACAGTAATTATGACAACTTCTGGATGACATTCTCCAACCTATCAGAGCTCTTGCAGCATGAACTGACATGTTGTCCGAACATAGGATCAGAGAATTAATCTAGTACTGAAAGCATAAGCTACAGCTATCTAGCACTGTAGTTCATAAAATGTGGTTAGTAGTTGACTCAAAGAGAGAGAAAGACAATAGTTAAACAAAAATTTTAACAAATTAATTTATAAAAAAATGAAAGAGAAGCAAGAGAGAGAGAGCTGGCTATATGTTGTATTTCTTTTCACTTACTTAGCTAGACAATGCAGCTAGCTAGCTTAGCCTACTCAAACACCCGGCTCAAACAGAGTTTGATACTATATTAGTTAGCTGGCTATGGCTATCCAACACAGGAACTCTTCAAGGTGAGTTTTTGGTTTTTATGAATTTATTGCCACCGGGGCTCGCCTGTGTAACTGCTAAACTTCTTTCTGTACACTGTAGTGTGTAACTGTAGCGTTTACTAACGTGTTAGTTCTAGTAGCTATGTTGATTATGACATTAACTAATATGGTGACAACGATGTAGGCTGTGTGTAGCGGTTAACAGTTATGATATTAAGGTTTGGCTTGGAAAGTTTTTTTCACATGGTCACACACAGCTGATGTTCTGTGTTGTGCACTGAAGTCAACAAAGTGAAGGGAAAAGGTGAGAGGAAGAGAGCGCGTAGATGCAATACAGAATTATACAACAATCAAAGGGCTCATGCTGTTTGTATGTGGCTGCTATGAAAGTGAACTGTGTTTGTGTGTGATCAGGGGTGTATTCATTCCACCGATTCTGTTGAAAAACATATATTTTTTAAACGGAAGCAAACGGAATAAAACAGGGATTAACATAACTGAATTTGTCCAATAGAAACTGTCGTTTGCAACCTTTGGACTAATGATTACACTCTAGATCAGCTAGATACAGGCAAGTGTATGCAAGGCGGTATTGAATGTGTCAATGTCTGTCATCTTGATTACTCACATTTTTCTCGACCTGTGCACCTACGTTGTAAACTCTCATTCAAAAGCTAGGTTGTAGCAACATGATGGGAATAGGGAACATTAGATTATCATGTAGTAGCCTAAACCTATTGATGTTACATTGAACTGGGTGAATGGAATATGAATGACAGTCATCCATTATGCTGTAATAAAAAACAATTCTCCTCCCTCATCTTAAACGGCACCGACCACCACCGACCTACATTCATACATTTTCTTGACTGTCCAGCTCACTAATAATCACTAGAAAATTCCCCAAAAATGATGGATAGATGACTATTTTTTGCAAATTTTGATAACAAGGATATATAACACATTTTCAGTGAGACCCTCTGGACATCGTTGAAGACCAAATGTGGCCCCTGGTGTAGCCTATATTAAATAGAATTGTTAGACTTTTTAAAATGTAGATGCTCCAAAGGTCCTCATCAGTTGTTTGTAGGTTATGCATGGAAGCCCAGAGATGTTAAATGTGTTTAAGTTCATTAATTGTCGATAAATGTGTTTATGTTAATTTACGGTCAATTACCGTGAGACCGGCAGTTATTTGCATGACAGTTACCGGCTGAAAAAATGTCATGACTGACACAGCCCTTTATTCTGTGTAGCCTGAATGCAATGTGAATGTGAGTGTGAATGCATTGTGAATGTGAATGTGTGGTGGTGAATGCATTGTGAATGTGAATGTGTGCCTGTGTAGCTGTCTGCTCAGATTTAGTCTACTCTGACTCTCAGCAACACAATAATGATTATTGTTATATTCCATTGTGAACCAGAAATCCAGCCTTTCACCTCGGCGTCTCCCACACACGCACACACGCGCGTACACACACACACACACACACACACACACACACACACACACACACACACACACACACACACACACACACACACACACACACACACACACACACACACACACACACACACACACACACACACACACACACACACACACACACACTTTTATTTTTCACCAATACACATCATTAGATCAATACACATCATTAGATCAGTCAGGAACACTTGAATCAAGATAGGTTGGTGAAAGCGAGCCTGTCCTGGAGCAGGTGTAGTAGGAGACTTAGAATTCATTGCAAAAATAAAGGACTCTGTCAGGGCTTAAACTTTTCCTGTGGACCAAAATTTACTTATTAGTCTGCTTATAAGGAAAGTCCTATCATATTATAAGGCCAGCACTGCCATGTACAGTGCAACGTTTTCACACCCCTTGACTTTTTCCACATTTTGTATTACATTTATTTATTTTGTCACTGGCCTACAAACAATTCCCCATAATGTCAAAGTGGAATTATATTTTTCAAAATGTTTACTAATGAATTAAAATCTGAAATGTCTTCTGTCAATAAGTATTCAACCCCTTTGTTATGGCAAGACTAAAAAAGTGCAGGAGTACAAATTTGCTTAACAAGTCACATCATGGACTCAAACATCATGGACTCAAACAATTATCTGTAAGGTCTTTATTTTATCTTTCGTCTCAGCATTTAATTATTCTCTCTCTCTCTCTCTCTCTCTCTCTCTCTCTCTCTCTCTCTCTCTCCAGCAGGAGTACATGATGAACAGACATCATAACAGACAGCCCTTGTGTAAGTTCTCTAGCTAGCCACTGGGTCCTGCTTGTGTAAGGAAAGTTCTCTAGACGAGTCCTGCTTGTGTAAGGAAAGTTCTCTAGTTATCCCCTGAGTCCTGCTTGTGTAAGTTCTCTAGCTAGCCCCCGAGTCCTGCCACTGGAGTCCTGCTTGTGTAAGGAAAGTTCTCTAGCTAGCCCCTGAGTCCTGCTTGTGTAAGTTCTCCTGCCCCTGAGTCCTGCTTGTGTAGCTAGCCACTGAAAGTTCTCTAGCTAGCCCCTGAGTCCTGCTTGTGTAAATTCTCTAGCTAGCCCCCGAGTCCTGCTTGTGTAAGTTCTCTAGCTAGCCCCTGAGTCCTGCTTGTGTAAGTTCTCTAGTTATCCCCTGAGTCCTGCTTGTGTAAATTCTCTAGCTAGCCCCCGAGTCCTGCTTGTGTAAGTTCTCTAGCTAGCCCCTGAGTCCTGCTTGTGTAAGTTCTCTAGCTAGCCCCTGAGTCCTGCTTGTGTAAATTCTCTAGCTAGCCACTGAGTCCTGCTTGTGTAAATTCTCTAGCTAGCCCCGAGTCCTGCTTGTGTAAATTCTCTAGCTAGCCACTGAGTCCTGCTTGTGTAAATTCTCTAGCTAGCCCCGAGTCCTGCTTGTGTAAGTTCTCTAGCTAGCCCCTGAGTCCTGCTTGTGTAAATTCTCTAGCTAGCCACTGAGTCCTGCTTGTGTAAGTTCTCTAGCTAGCCCCTGAGTCCTGCTTGTGTAAATTCTCTAGCTAGCCCCAGAGTCCTGCTTGTGTAAGTTCTCTAGCTAGCCCCCTGAGTCCTGCTTGTGTAAGTTCTCTAGTTATCCCCTGAGTCCTGCTTGTGTAAATTCTCTAGCTAGCCCCGAGTCCTGCTTGTGTAAGTTCTCTAGCTAGCCCCTGAGTCCCTTGTGTAAGTTCTCTAGCTAGCCCCTGAGTCCTGCTTGTGTAAATTCTCTAGCTAGCCCCGAGTCCTGCTTGTGTAAGTTCTCTAGCTAGCCCCTGAGTCCTGCTTGTGTAAGTTCTCTCTAGCCCCTGAGTCCTGCTTGTGTAAATTCTCTAGCTAGCCCTGAGTCCTGCTCTAGCTAGCCCCTGAGTCCTGCTTGTGTAAATTCTCTCTAGCTGAGCCCTAGCTAGCCCCCGAGTCCTGCTTGTGTAAATTCTCTAGCTAGGAAAGTTCTCTAGCTAGCCCCTGAGTCCTGCTTGTGTAAGCCACTGAAAGTTCTCTAGCTAGCCCCTGAGTCCCTTGTGTATATTCTCTAGCTAGCCCCTGAATCCTGCTTGAGTAAGTTCTCTAGCTAGCGAGTCATGCTTGTGTAAGGAAAGTTCTCTAGCTAGCCCCTGAGTCCTGCTTGTGTAAGGAAAGTTCTCTAGCTAGCCCCCGAGTCCTGCTTGTGTAAATTCTCTAGCTAGCCACTGAGTCCTGCTTGTGTATATTCTCTAGCTAGCCCCTGAATCCTGCTTGAGTAAGTTCTCTAGCTAGCCCCCGAGTCATGCTTGTGTAAGGAAAGTTCTCTAGCTAGCTAATGGGTCCTGCTTGTGTAAGTTCTCTAGCTAGCCCCTGAGTCCTGCTTGTGTAAGTTCTCTAGCTAGCTAATGGGTCCTGCTTGTGTAAGTTCTCTAGCTAGCCCCTGAGTCCTGCTTGTGTAAGTTCTCTAGCTAGCCCCTGAGTCCTGCTTGTGTAAGTTCTCTAGCTAGCCCCCGAGTCCTGCTTGTGTACGTTCTCTAGCTAGCCCCTGAGTCCTGCTTGTGTAAGGAAAGTTCTCTAGCTAAATCAATCATCCGGCTTCTTGATGAGATAAGCCTTTAGACCTGTTTTTGTGCAAGTGTATTTTTAGTGTGTGTGTGGGGGGAGGGGGGACTTTTCTTTGTGTGCGTGTGCCTGTGTGTGTCTGTGTGTGTCAGTGTGTGTATGTATGTCTGACAGTGTGTGTGTGTGTGTGTCTGCATGTCTGTATTGGCTGCTGAGGTTCTTCTCTAGGTCTCTGACTGATTAGGAGAGGCATGTGGCGGCCATTAGCAGGATTAGATTTGTCAGAGATGTCGACGGCAACTAATTATGCGTTTAGCGGACCAATCACCAGAGGGAGGCAGAGAGGGAGAGTGAAAGAGCGAGAGATAAAAGATTCAAGTAACAGTGCGAGAGAAGGTGACATGTACGTGCAGAAAGACATTGACTGAAAAGGAAGGGAGGAGGGGGGAAATGAGACAAGGAGAGATCAGGGCAGATGTGTGTGTGGTGTGGTTAAGTATGAAGGATGGAGTGGGTGAGAGAGCTAGAGAGAGAGAGGGGGTGACCTCGCTCATGTCTGCATGAATGACTGCGTTTGTATCCAAACATCCCAACATTCAGTGCTCTGCCACTCCGAGCGGAATCGCCCAGCCGCAGCCAATCAGGCGTGGCCTTTTATCGGCCCGCCGTGGGGTGGGGGGGGTTTAGAGAGCCCCCACTGACTCTCTGATTTATCTGCACAGAGACAGCTCCCCCCCTTTCCCATCACCCCACAGGGCAGACGATTTCCTGATTCTCATTGAAGTGGAAAGATTTCAGATTTAATACATTCTTCTCTGTGATGTTACTTTTCAAAGAGAGTGTGACATTAATAGGTTGTTGGGGGGGTAGATTGAGAGCAGGTCTGTTGATGTTATGCTGTCTGTTCATCATGTACTCCTGAGAGAGAGAGAGAGAGAGAGCGAGAGAGAGAGAGACAGAGAGGGAGAGAGAGAGAGAGATGCACAATGCATGAGGTCAGGTCACATCACACACTTCTCTTCTCTCTGTGTGTGTGTGTTTTGTTGTTTGTGTGTGTTTGTGTCTATGTGTGTGTGTGTTTGTGACTATGTGTGACAGTTGCAGAACTAGTCCTCAACCAAAGCACTCTTTGTCTTCTATCTTAACAGTCTATGTTTACACTAAGGCTTGACCAAGTCTAGAAGACTGTTTCAGTCTGAACCATATAATCTAGACAGCATCTATGGATTCCACGCCACTCTATAGAACAGGAGGGAACAGAAATATACAGATGCCACACAGATCATGATTGGCTAGGAGTGTTTCTGTCACAGTCAATATCCTCATCGTCCTCTCACAGTGTCATGCTCTCACGCACACACACACATGCACACGCATGCACACGCGCACACACACACACACACGCACTTACCTACGCACGCACACACACACACACACACATTCTGTATCACAATCCACACACAAATACACCCCAGGGGAGAGAGGGAGGGGTGGTGGGAGAGAGAGAGATGAGAGGGAGGGAGAGAATGCGGGAGGGCAGAATAGTGATGGAAAGAGTGAGTGAGAGAGGGAGTGAAGCAGGGGGTTGAAGGCATGAAAGTACAAGAGCAGAGTAACAGGCTGTGAAGATATTTCTCATGTTTCTTTAAAATAGTTTTGTGTTCTATTTTTAATGCTTCTCTTTTGAAGTGGTCCCTCAATTTCAAGCCAGTTCTTCAAAGGTCATTGTGTGACTATGTGACATCACCGTATCCCCTCTTTCTTACACACACACAAACACACTTAAACACACTTACACACACACACACACACACACACACACACACACACACACACACACACACACACACACACACACACACACACACACACACACATAGAGAGAGAGAGAAAGAAAAAAAAAACAGGAAGAGAGGATGAGACATTGCAAGTCTGCTCTGACCTAGATAGAGATTCACACATCAACAAGGAGATCAGAGGAAGGACACAGTTCAGTCTTTGAGAGAGTGTGTGTGTGTCTCACCCGCCCTAAGTCACAGAGCTAATTAGTTAGCAGGTCAGTGTGTGTTGTTTGATCTGCGGTTAGAGCTGTGCGATGGTAACCAGCTGTCATCACGGTGGCAGCCAGCACTACTTCCTAATTGGCTGTCATTACAGTCTTGGCTGGCCCCTCCGCCCGGCTCTGAGATGTTGTACAGCTAGAGAAGCAGCCAGATCACACGTGATACAAGTCAGTATTCGACGTCCATCCGTGTCTGAGGACGTCACGAGATGTCGTGGGAACCGGCCACTAGGGGCAACAGTGAGCGCTTGTGGACAGGGATGGCGGATGGGCATATTAACCATCATTGATACACATTACTTTAATAACATATTTCAGTTGTTGTGTATATTGGTTTTATTTGATGACTTTGTTATTTCATTCCAAGTCATCATCTCATCACTACAGAGCTGCTGCCTATGCTGTCTGACAAAATTACAATTTTAGTAGTTCTTTAAGGTAAATAAGGCATACTTTTATGACTGCTGAATACCAACTCTCAATCACTTAGATCAGGGATGGGCAATTTAGATCAGCGTGGGGTTCACAAAAAGTCGTAACTCATCATGAGGGGCTGCAGTTACTGGCAGGAACATTGGCCTTTTAGAGACTACAACTCCCTACTACACAGTTCGGGCTTGATCTGATTTATCTCTAGAGAAATCCACAATGTGTGCATTGAATAAGAGTATGTACATACAAATATATGGATGAGTGATGACCGTGCGGCATAGGCAAAATGCAGTAGATGGTATAGAACAGTATATACACATGAGATGAGTCATTTAGAATATGTAAACATTATTGAAGTGGCATTATTTAAAGTGATTAGTGATACCTTTATTAATGTTAATTTATTAAATTGGCCAGAGATTTGAGTCTGACAGCATTGACAGCAGCCTCTCTATGTTAGTGATGGCTCCACCACCCTCTGGAGAGTCTTGCAGTTGAGGGCAGTGCAGTTGCTGTACCAGGCGGTGATACAGCCATACAGGATGCTCTCGATTGTGCATGTGTGTGCATCTGTAAAAGTCTGTGAGGGTTTTAGGTGACAAGCCAAATTTCTTCAGCCTCCTGAGGATGAAGAGGAGCTGTCTTCACCAGGCTGTCTGTTTGGGTGCACCATTGCAGTGGTCCACTTAAAACTGTCCACCTTCTCCACTACTGTCCCGTCGATGTGGACGGGGACTGCTCCCTCTGCTGTTCCCTAAAGTCCACGATCATCTCCTTTGTTTTGTTGACGTTGAGTGAGAGGTCATTTTCCTGACACCACACTCCGAGGGCCCTCACCTCCTCCCTTGAAGGCATGAAAGTACAAGAGCAGAGTAACAGGCTGTTGGTAATCAGGCTGTAGTGTCGTCTGCAAACTTGATGATTGAGTTGGAAGCGTGCATGGCCACGCAGTCATGGGTGAACAGGGAGTACAGGAGAGGACTGAGAACGCACCTTTGTGGGGCCCCAGTGTTGAGGATCAGCAGAATGGGGATGTTGTTTCTTACCTTCACCACCTGGGGGCGGTTCGTCAGGAAGTCCAGGACCCAGTTGCACAGGGCGGGGTCGAGACCCAGAGAGAGTGTTGTTGTCCAGATCACACCCCCATTAGCATCACCATGACCCTGTCTTGTTTCGACCAATCAGAGATGAGCTCGCTGTCAGCAGGTGTGATCTACATGCTGTGAAAGTCATCACAGTGACAGACCGCATAGCACAGCAAGACAGCAACACACGCAACACGCACACACGCACACACACACACACACACACACACACACACACACACACACACACACACACACACACACACACACACACACACACACACACACACACACACACACACACACACACACGCATCAACAAGCTCTAACAGTCTCACGTCAGAATTAGATGTTTTTCAAACTTCCAATTTTGATAAATGTATCCAGCCTGCTAATTGTCTCCATGGTTCAGCAGGGCCAGCGGGATGTTGGGGGAAGGCGGCATTACAGTGAAACTGCATTCACCATGTGGATACACACACACACACACACACACACACACACACACACACACACACACACACACACACACAAAGGCTTTTAAAATGCTTCTCCATCTGTTTATGTAAATTAACTCCGACCTTAGCTGACCTCTGGGTGTGTAGTTTGACAGTTAACCACTTAATGTGTGTACTTTGAGTGTGTGTCTGTGTGTGTGGTGAGCTATTGTTTCTCTATGAGTACAGTTGCACAGCAGGTCACAAACAGCAAGAGATATAGAGGGAGAGAGAGAGGGGAGAGAGAGAGAGAGAGAGGGAGAGAGGGAGAGGGAGGGAGGGAGGGAGGGAGGGAGGGAGGGAGGGAGGGAGGGAGGGAGAGACAGAGTAGGTGGGAGAGAGGGAGAGAGAGAGAGAGGGAGAGAAAGGGAGGGAGAGAGAGAAAGATTTGAAATGTCTCTATTGTGAGTGTAATGTTTACTGTTAATTTCTTATTGTTTATTTCACTTTTGTTTATCTATTTCACTTGCTTTGGCAATGTAAACATATGTTTCCCATGCCAATAAAGTCCATTGCATTGAATTGAGAGAGAGAACAAACAAGAAAATAGAACGAGATAAAGAGAGAGAGCCATATGCTACTTTCAAATCCAGATCAATTGTTCTTTGTGAGGAATTAGTGTGTGATTGCGATGATGGTCTATTTCCATTGGCTATCTCATGATGAGCTGGGTCAAAGGTTACTCAGAGCAGTGATCAGTCGATATGACCATGAGTACTGGATGAATGGACTATTGATCCCCTCTCTCCTGACCATTCTGTACTGAACACTGGCTTATTTGACCTTACATAGATCTCTGTTTACCAGTATCTATTCTAGATAAGACTATATACAGCACCAGTCAAACGTTTGGACACACCTACTCATTCCACGGTTTTTCTTTATTTGTACTATTTTCATCAACACTATGAAATAACACATATGGAATCATGTAGTAACAAAACAAGTGTTAAATAAATTAAAATATACTTTATATATGAGATTCTTCAAAGTCGCCACCCTTTTACATTGATGACCGCTTTGCACGCTCTTGGCATTTTCTCAACCAGCTTCATGAGGTAGTCACCTGGAATGCATTTCGATTAACAGGTGTGCATTGTTAAAAGTTCATTTGTGGAATTTCTTTCCTTCTTAATACATTTGAGCCAATCAGTTGTGTTGTGACAAGGTAGGGGTGGTATACAGAAGATAGCCCTATTTGGTAAAAGACCAAGTCCATATTATGGCAAGAACAGCTCAAATAAGCAAAGATAAACGACAGTCCATCATTACTTTAAGACATTAAATATTTGTATTTATTATGGATCCCCATTAGCTGCTGCCAAATCAGCAGCTACTCTTCCTGGGGTCCAGTAATATTAAGTCAGTTTACACAACTTAAAAACATTACAATACAGTCACAGATTTCACAACACACTGTGTGCCATCAGGCCCCTACTCCACCATGAAGTCAGTCAATGCGGAACATTTCAAGAACTTTGAAAGTTTCTTCAAGTGCAGTTGCAAAAATCATCAAGCACTATGATGAAACTGTCTCTCATGAGGACGGCCACAGGAAAAGAAGACCCAGAGATACCTCTGCTGCAGCGGATGAGCCCATTACAGTTACCAGCCTCAGAAATTGCAGCCCAAATAAATGCTTCATAGAATTCAAGTAACAGACACATCTCAACATCAACTGTTCAGAGGAGATTGCGTGAATCAGGCCTTCATGGTCGAATTGCTGCAAAGAAGCCACAACTAAAGGACACCAATAAGAAGAAGACACTTGCTTGGGCCAAGAAACACGAGCAATGTACATTAGACCGGCAAAAATCTGACCTTTGGTTTGTTGAGTCCAAATTTGAGATTTTTGGTTCCAACTGCCGTGTCTTTGTGAGACACAGAGTAAGTGAACAGATGATCTCTGCATATGTGGTTCCCACCATAGCATGGAGGAGGAGGTGTGATGGTGTGGGGGTGCTTTACTGGTGACACTGTCTGTGATTTATTTAGAATTCAAGGCACACTAACCAGGATGGCTACCACTGCATTCTGCAGCGATACGCCATCCCATATGGTTTGTGCTTAATGACCCAGCACACCCCCAGGCTGTGTAAGGGCTATTTGACCAAGAAGGAGAGTGATGGAGTGCTGGCTCAGATGACCTGGCCTCCACAATCCCCTGACCTCAACCCAATTGAAATGGTTTGGGATGAGTTGGACTGCAGAGAGAAGGCAAAGCAGCCAACAAGTGCTCAGCATATGTGGGAACTCCTTCAAGACTGTTGGAAAAGCATTCCAGGTGTAGCTGGTTGAGAGAAGGCGAAGAGTGTGCAAACACTTTTTTGGTTACTACATGATTCCATATGTGTTATGTCATAGTTCTGATGTCTTCACTATTATTCTACAATGTAGAAAATAGAAAAAAAAATGAGTAGGTGAATGAGTAGGTGTGTCCAAACTTTTGTCTGGTACTGTACGTATCTATGATGAATATGCTATATATCTATCTTAACCCTAACCCTATCCTTAACCTAAACCTCACAGTAAACGTAAAACCTAAAGGGTTTATTATTCTTGTGAGGACTTCTGATACTCACAAATATAGTAAAAAAACACACACACACACACACACACACACACACACACACACACACACACACACACACACACACACACACACACACACACACACACACACACACACACACACACACACACACACACAAATACTTCCTCATCACCTTAAACTGTCTCGGTGACAAACCCATGGTTATAATGTAATCACCTGAACTTGTCAGAAGAACTTGCAAATTATATTTACATTCTAAGTGCCCGAGCAGAAAATGAGATTGTGTGATGTGATGACACTGTAGGACAATGCTGCCCTCTGATGTTCAAGTCACAAATACAGTACACCAAATGTTTCATTTGGCTCTATACTCCGGCATTTTAGATTTGAGACCACATTTTTCATATGAAGCGTCAGTAGAGAATGTCAACTTTTATTTGATGGTATTTTCATACAATATCTGTTGAACCATTTAGAAATGAAAGCCATTTATGTATCTAGTCCCCACATTTAAAGGTGTCCTACGAATTTGTAGAAAATCCACGTCTATGTGTTATAAAGAAGTCAAAAGTTTAGTATTTGGTCCCATATTCCGAACCATGCAATGATTACATCAAGCTTCTGACTCTACAAACTTGTTGGATGCATTTGCTATTTGTTTTGGTTGTGTTTCAGATTATTTTGTGCCCAATAGAAATGAATGGTAAATAATGTGTCATTTTGGAGTCAATTTTATTGTAAATACTAATAGAATATGTTTCTGAACATTTCTACATTAATGTGAATGAATTGTGAATAATGATGAGTGAGACATAAAAATATACCCCCCCCAAAAATGCTAACCTCCCCTGTTATTGTAATGGTGAGAGGTTAGCATGTCTTGGGGGCATGATATAAAATGCTAACCTCCCCTGTTATTGTAATGGTGAGAGGTTAGCATGTCTTGGGGGCATGATATTTGTGCCTCTAACTTTTGATCTCAAACCCAGAATGCTGGCGTACAGAGCCAAAAGAAACACTGTAGCTTACTGTCCAAATAAATATGAAGGGGAGTGTAGCTATATATCATAATGTTATTAAACATCATTGGTCCCAGAATAGAGTCTTCCTCTCTCACATTTATCCATATGAATCCAGTGACATTAAGAGCAAGGCATTCCTTCTCCTTCAGACATCACATTAAATATAATAGGTTGTGACGTTTCAAATCAAAGAGTTGTCAGATGGTTTTCACTCATATTCACCTAGGTCCTAAAGTGAGTTACAGTCTTCGTCTGTGTATCTCCAGGTAAGAATCGACTAGGTGAGGCCGGTCCGAGCTCCCTATGATGTGACATTGTCATGATGTGATTGATATCCCAGGCAGGGCAGTCTTGAGGGAGTATAGTTGGAGGGATGGAGTTCCACAGTCTGCTGTCCCAGATGTCCATGTGTGGCCGCCGGCCTCTCCAACGAACTATGACCTCTCCAGATGGTGACCTCATGATCCCCCAGCAACCCAGCCTCAAAGACAGAACTCTGATTTAGTTGGATTGATGTGATTATGGTAATCTTGTGAGTTTGATCCTACATTGATGTGGTGCTAGACAATGTTAATTGACTAATTGCTTAAGAGTAGCCGAAATACCACACGTCAGAATACGTATGTGTGTACGGGTGAGCATGGATTTTGTGCGTGCTTGTTCTATACAGTGTGTGACTGTGTGTGTATGTTTATTAGAGATTCACACAAGGACAATCTCTTCAGAAATCCTTCCATTACTTCCCTCTCTTCTGTCCTCTCTTCTGTCTCCTCCTCCTCCTCCTCCTCTCCTGCTGATAGCTGAAGGGGGGTGGGGGGTGGAGTGTAATAACAGCTCTTCCGAGCAAGGGACCTTTCCAGAATCGCAAAGGCCATCATCCTCACCCTCTTTCAACCCACTCTGAGTACTCCATCACAGGGAAAACAACACCAGCACAGACAGAGGTTATTATGAAGTTATTAACAGCATCTCATAAACCCTTGCACATGGTCAAACCCATCCAACAGTGATGACATACTGGGACTCAGCTGGGTGGCCATAAAAAAAGGGATTATGACACGCGGCTGTTCCTCCCACATCAAATTAATGAATCCATTCCAAACATTAACCTTGCCTGCTACACATTTGTGAATATTTAATTATCCCCCTGCCTGCCTGTCTGCCCCCACCCAACATGTTGTTTGACTAATGACTGGGCTCGCCTCATCAAGCTCATGACAATGTAAACAGATGGGAGGTGGGGCTGGGCTCCGTGCCAGGCCTCCAGACACCAACGGGCTGAATAAACACTGACATATGCTGTAGCTATTCACACAGCTCAGAGGGCCTCCACGTAAACACTCTCAGGGAATATGGGTGACATCAAATTTTGTGTGAAGTTACCTGATTGTTGAAATTGTTCCCCCTTCAGCGATTTCATTGACATTTAGGCTGTGTTTACACAGGCAGACCAATTCTGATATTTTTTCTCACTAATTGATCATTTGACCAATCAGATTTTAAAAATCCTAGCACAGCCCCACCTCCCATCTGTTTAAAAAATCTGATGTGTAATGATCTGATGTGATTGGTCAAAAGACCAATTAGTGGAAGAAATATCAGAATTGGGCTACCTGTGTAAACGCAGCCTTGGGGTGTGTGTATGTGTGACAGAGCGAGAGAGTAGCTGTTATTTTAAACAAACTGTCCTATGACATGAACTGCCTTGGTTTCAGCAGATGACTCTCCAGATAAATGATGGAACATTAAACATTCCACTCTGTTCAGGCTCTGCCTGGACAAGGGAATACATACAACACTGGTTTTTGTTCATGCTACATTTTAATAGTATAGCGCTTTGAGTATGACCACATTGGGGGCTAAGACAGACAAGACAAGAGAGACAGACAGGTGTGGGCTCACAGTGACATCATATCATCAGCCACCTGGGAGAGTTCCAAATAAATCGGGCAAACGGCAACTCTAACATGACATTATATATTAATGAGGAAACTATTGTAAAATATACACGCAGAAATAAAACTTGTCTATATGCATTCACACCACACGCACACAAACCAGGTTCATCCAATCAGAATCACTCTCTCCAGACGTTGCTCTTGGCTCCTCCAATCAGAAATCAGACATACGGTATGCTCGCTCAACTGACATAATAACATTCCTTCCCTGATCAAGAAGTTGTTTCTCTTCATCACAAATACTGTACATGGAGGGTGTTTCGGACACTTCTGTCTCTACGATCACAAAACTAGAATGTGATTCTATTTACTGTAGCTCTTCCACTATCTACACGTCCCTCTTAGTAATAAAAAGCTTCCATAAAAGAAGATGATTTCATTAAATGTAAATAACCTTTCTCTACTGTGCTGTTGGACCTTCCTGTTCTCCACCTATCCTGTGCATCTGTCTCTCCTCATCATGTATGATGTCATAGTTAACTTAAAAATATGTCAGTGACTTTCTACTAGTGGCTTGTTGTGAAGATAACTTGCTAGTACTTGGCAGTCACTGTCTGTACATTGATATACACATATCAATGTACAGACAGTGACAGACAGTATATTTATTTTATATATATATATATATATATATATATATATATATATATATATATATATATATATTTATATATATATATATATATAATATATAATATATATATATGTATATGTAATATATATATGTCTGTCACTGTCTGTACATTGATATATACACTGTATATCAATGTACAGACAGTAACTGCCAAGTACCAAGTACACATATATATATATTATATGTATATATATATATATACACACACACACACACACACACACACAATAGCTATCTGTGATACATACAGTTGAAGTCGTAAGTTTACATACACCTTAGCCAAATACATTTAAACTCAGTTTTTCACAATTCCTGACATTTAATCCCAGTAAAAATTCCCTGTCTTAGGTCAGTTAGGATCAACACTTTAATTTAAGAATGGGAAATGTTAGAATAATAGTAGAGAGAATGATTTATTTCAGCTTTTATTTCTTTCATCACATTCCCAGTGGGTCAGAAGTTTACATACACTTAATTATTTGGTAGCATTGCCTTTAAATTGTGGGTCAAACGTTTCAGGTAGCCTTCCACAAGCTTCCCACAATAAGTTGGGTGAATTTTGGCCCATTCCTCTTGATAGAGCTGGTGTAACTGAGTCAGGTTTGTGGGCCTCCTTGCTCACACACGCTTTTTCAGTTCTGCCCACAAATTTTCTGTAGGATTGAGGTCAGGGCTTTGTGATGGCCACTCCAATACCTTGACTTTGTTGTCCTTAAGCCGTTTTTCCACAACTTTGGAAGTATGCTTGGGTCATTGTCCATTTGGAAGACCCATTTGTAACCAAATTTTAACTTCCTAACTGATGTTTCCAGATGCTTCATTCAAGATAATTCAAGATTAATTTCCACATAATTTTCCTTCCTCGTGATACCATCTATTTTGTGAAGTGCACCAGTCCCTCCTGCAGCAAAGCACCTCCGCAACATGATGCTGCCACCCCCGTGCTTCATGGTTGGGATGGTGTTCTTCGGCTTGCAAGCCTCCCCCTTTTTCCTCCAAGTATAATGGTCATTATGGCCAAACAGTTCTATTTTTGTTTCATCAGACCAGAGGACATTTCTCCAAAATGTACAATCTTTGCCCCATGTGCAGTTGCAAACCTTAATCTGGCTTATTTTTTTCTTCTTCTGAGGTCTTGGCTGATTTCTTTTGATTTTCCCATGATGTCAAGCAAAGAGGCACTGAGTTTGAAGGTAGACCTTGAAATACATCCACAGTTACACCTCCAATTGATGTCAATTGGCCTATCAGAAGCTTCTCAAGCCATGACATAATTTTCTGGAATTTTCCAAGTTGTTTAAAGGCACAGTCAATTTAGTGTGAATTGTGGAATTGTGATACAGTGAATTGTAAGTGAAATAATCTGTAAACTAAGTAGATGTCCTAACCGACTTGCCAAAACTATAGTTTGTTAACAAGGAATTTGTGGAGTGGTTGAAAAACAAGTTTTAATGACTCCAACCTAAGTGTATGTAAACTTCTGACTTCCAATGTATGACTATTGGGTACACACAGAGGTTTCATAAGACACAATCAACAGCACAGGAGATTAGATTTCACTACTAACCAGGATGTGAATGACATCTGCATATAACACAAGCACCCATGCATTCATGCAAGCGCATAATAACAAACAGACACACACACACACACACACACAAGCTGTCTTTCTTAACAGCTCAATATGAGTTATCCTATAGCATTAAGCAGTACAGTTGATGTTATATGAGAAAACCAGCTGTCTTGTGGTTCTAGTGTTACTGTACAGTACTCTAGTGTTCTGATCAGATTCTCCTGTGTTCAATTCTTCTGAAGTCCCATTGTTCTCTTGTTCTGCTGTTGGACACAGTGTTCTAGTGTTCTGTTGATGCGGTTCCTTAGGTGGTGAGTTTTGGTTACTCTAGTAGCGTTTCTGTTTGGTATCTTATCCTGTGCAGCAGGTGACGGTGGGCATCTTCTTGTTGGGATTTCTATAGAGGTTAGTCACAGACTCCTGGTTCTCAGCCCCATGAACCTGCTTGGTCACCTCTCTGTGTGTGTGTGTGTGTGTGTGTGTGTGTGTGTGTGTGTGTGTGTGTGTGAGAGAGAGAGAGTGAGGAGAGAGGCACACTTCCACTGTATGGGCATTAGTGTAAATATGATGGATGTTAAAGAACACACACTAGAGGGCAGCAAAGCTTTACATGTTGTTCTACATGTTGGTATTATAAGAACAGTTTAGGAAAATATCCTTATCAAACCGTATCCAAAGCAGAACGATCATGGACAGGTAAATATCACTAAGCAGAGAGAGATAACAGATGACTAGGAGCTGGTATATCTTACCTGGCCAGATGCAGCACGGCCTCTATGACATTGGAGCCGTCTTTGGCACTGGTCTCACAGAAGAGGGCGTTATACGTCTGATAGGAAACAACACAACTCTCAATCAGGTCATGGCTAGAAGGGATCCAGCTTTTGTCAGAATTGACTTTTTGTAGCAGGTTTAGGATAATTCATGTGGCAGGTTAGGATAATTAGGTTAAGGTTAGGAAAAGGTTAGGGTTGGCTAAAAGGCTAAATTCTAAAATAATAAATCAACTTTTGACATAAATTTGACAAGAGCTGGATCCCTTCTAGACATGACCTCTCAATCAGGCTGAAGTTTGTATTTATATTTATTAAGGATCCCCATTCGTTCCTGCCAAGGCAGCGGCTACTCTTCCTGGGGTCCAGCAACATTAAGGCAGTTATATACAATTTAAAATAATACATGACATTACATTTCACAACACTTTTCACAACACATTAAGTGTGTGCCCTCAGGCCACTAGTCTACTACCACATACCTACAATACAAGATCCATGTGTACGTGAGTGTAGAGTTATCTGTTTTTAAAAAATCTGATTCTACTGCTTGCATCAGTTACCTGTAGTCATGGCTCTATGTAGTACTGTTTGCCTCCCATAGTCTGTTGTGGACTTGGGGATTGTGAAGAGACCTCTGGTGGCATGCCTTGTGGGATATGCATGGGTGTCTGAGCTGTGTGCTAGTAGTTTAATACATAATAAGCGGCCCTAGGAGCCGAGGAGCGGACCGAGGAGTCTGCCAGACCATGTGACCTGACCAGGCAAAATTCTGGGTCCTAGTTCTAGACTATATTGTAGGGCAGTGGACTCCAACCCCTAGTTACATTAAAATTTTGGTCATTTAGTAGATGATTTTACCCAGAGTGACTTACAGTTTACCCAGAGTGACTTCTAGTTGTACCCTAGAACTGTGTTTTCCAACACCAGTCCTCTGGTATAGCACTCATTTTTGTTGGAGGCCCAAGTTGAATCAGGTGTGTTTGTCCAGGGCTACAATAGAAATGTGTACCATTGGAGGTACTGTTGGGGGTACCGTTGGGGGTACTGTTGGGGGTACCGTTGGAGGTACCGTTGGAGGTACCGTTGGAGGTACTGTTGGAGGTACTGCTGGGGGTACCGTTAGGGGTACCGTTGGGGGTACCGTTGGAGGTACCGTTGGAGGTACTGTTGGAGGTACTGCTGGTGGTACCGTTAGGGGTACCGTTGGAGGTACCGTTGGGGGTACTGTTGGACGTACTGTTGGTGTTACTGCTGGGGGTACCGTTAGGGGTACCATTGCGGGTACCGTTGGAGGTACTGCTGGGGGTACTGTTGGGGGTACTGTTGGAGGTACTGTTGGAGGTACTGTTGGTGTTACTGCTGGGGGTACCGTTAGGGGTACCGTTGGGGGTACCGTTCGGGGTACTGTTGATGTTACTGATGGGGGTACTGTTGGGGGTACTGTTGGAGGTACTGTTGGTGTTACTGCTGGGGGTACCGTTAGGGGTACCGTTCGGGGTACTGTTGGGGGGTATCGTTGGTGTTTACTTGAGGACTGGAGTGGGGAAACACAGTTCTAGGGTACAAGTAGAAGCATCTATAAGTCGCTCTGGAGAAAATTATCTTCCAAATGACCAAAATGTAACTAGGGTTTGGAGTTTCCTTGACACAAGGAAAATAACTTGGCCCTTATGTTAAGTAAAAGTGCTAAGATGTTGAGGTTGAGCGGTCTCACCATGGCCAGTTTCTCTCCGTAGCTGGTGGAGACACAGGTGATCCCGTCCTGCAGAGCCTGCTCTCTCAGGTCACTCTTATTCCCCACCAGCATGATGGGGATGTCGTCCTGGGACACGTCCTGAACAGATATGGACATCAGGTTACAACAACAGTCCCAAATGGCACACCATTCCCTTTATAGTGCACTACTTTGTTTTGATCAAGGTATTTTTTGTTCTCCAGTATTTATAGTGTACTATTTTTTACTAGGGCCCATATGTGTTTTTCCAAATAGCGTATATTCATGTAAGATCAATCTGGCTCGTGAAGCTGGAAAAGTGCATAATTATTATGCAAACTTGCGAGATCAGTGTGGCTCGCATGGCTACATACAGTGAGAGTATACCTCACATTAGAAACACCTTCCTAATATTGTGTTGCACCCCCCTCCCTCCCCCTTCTGCCCTCAGAACAGCTTCAATTTGTCGGGGCATGCAGTCTTCATGGTGTCGAAAGCGTTTCCATAGGGATGCTGGCCCATGTTAACTCCAATGCTTCCCACAGTTGTCAAGTTGGCTGGATGTCCTTTGGGTGGTGGACCATTCTTGATACACACAGGAAACTGTTGAGAGTGAAAAATCCAGCAGCATTGCAGTTCTTGACGCAAAAACAGAGCGCCTGGCACCTACTGCCATACCCTGCACTTACATATTTTGTCTTAGCAATTCACCCTCTGAACGGATACATACACAACCCATATCTCAAAGCTTGTCTCCTCCCATTCATCTACACACTGATTGAAGAGGATTTCATGGAAAGAGCAGGTGTTCTTAATGTTTTGTACACTCAGTGTATAGTGCACAATATGGGGAATAGTGTGCCATTTTAGATGCATTAAACATGCAACACAGCAACTACACACGTAGCGTTATCAACTGAAATACAGTCAAATGATTCAAGAGCTACAACAATGAAAGGATGTGACTTTCAAACATTTCAAAACAAACATTTCAAAATGTCTTGACACCACGAACAATCAATCCAACACACGTGTGTACGTACAGTATCAGTCAAAAGTTTGGACACACTTACTCATTCAAGGTGTTGTCACGCCCTGCCCTGACCTTAGTATTCTTTGTTTTCTTTATTATTTTGGTTAGGGCAGGGTGTGACATGGGTGATGTATGTGTTTTTGATCCTGTCTAGGGGTTTTGTATGTCTATGGTTGCCTAGATTGGTTCTCAATTAGAGGCAGCTGTTTATCGTTGTCTCTGATTGGGAACCATATTTAAGCAGCCATATTCCTTGGGTATTTCATGGGTTATTGTCTATGGTTAGTTGCCTGTGTCCGCACTTGTTTCTATATAGCGGTTTGTTGTCTTGTAAGTTATTTAAGTTTCATTAAATAAGAAGATGTATTCTCCTCCATTCAATGAACATGACAGGGGTTTTCTTGATTTTTACTATTTTCTACATTGTAGAATAGTGAAGACATCAAGACTATGAAATAACACATATGGAATCATGTAGTAACAAAAAAAGTGTTAAACAAATCAAAATATATTTTATATATGAGATTCTTCAAAGTAGCCAGTCTTTGCCTTGATTACAGCTTTGCACACTCTTGGCATTCTCTCAACCAGCTTCATGAGGTAGTCACCTGGAATGTATTTCAATTAACAGGTGTGCCTTGTTAATTTGTGGAAATTCTTTCCTTCTTAATGCATTTGAGCCAATAAGTTGTGTTGTCAGAAAGTAGGGGTGATATACGGTCTACCCTATTTGGTAAAAGACCAAGTCCATATTATGGTAAGAACAGTTCAAATAAGCAAAGAGAAATGACAGTCCATCATTACTTAAAGACATGATGGTCAGTCAATGCGGGACATTTCAAGAACTTTGAAAGTTTCTTCAAGTTCAGTCGCAAAAACCATCAAGCGCTATGTTGAAACTGGCTCACATGGGGTCGCTCACAGGAAGGGAAGACCTAGAGTTACCTCTGCTGCAGATGATGAGTTAGGTAGAGGTAACTGCACCTCTGATTGCAGCCCAAATAAATGCTTCACAGTGTTCAAGTAACAGACACACCTCAGCATCAACTGTTCAGAGGAGACTGTGTGAATCAGGCCTTCATGGTCAAATTGCTGCAAAGAAACCACTACTAAGGACACATTGCTTGTGTTTCTTGGGCCAAGAAACACGAGCAACGGACATTAGACCAGTGGAAATCTGTCCTTTGGTCTGATGAGTTAAAAATGTGAGATTTTTGGTTCCAACCGCCGTGTCTTTGTGAGACAGTATAGGAGAACATATGATCTCCGCATGTGTGGTTCCCACCGTGAAGCATGGAGGAGGAGGTGTGATGGTGCTTTACTGGTGACACTGTCTGTGATTTATTTAGAATTCAAGGCACACTTAACCAGGATGGCTACCACTGCATTCTGCGCTTAACCTGTTTGGGCTAGGAGGCAGCATTTTCACGTTCGGATGAAAAGCGTGCCCAGAGTAAACTTCCTGCTACTCAGTCCCAGAAGCTAAGATATTCATATTATTAGTAGATTTGGATATAAAACAACTCTGAAATTTCTAAAACTGTTTGAATGATGTCTGTGAGTATAACAGAACTCATATGGTAGGCAAAAACCAGAGAAAAAAATACAACCAGGATGTGGGAAATCTGAGGTTTGTAGTTTTTCAAGTCATTGCCTATCGAATATACAGTGTCTATGGGGTCATATTGCACTTCCTAAGGCTTCCGCTAGATGTCAACAGTCTTTAGAACCTTGTTTGATGCTTCTACTGTGAAGAATGAGGGAAGGAGAGCTCTTCGAGTCAGCTGTCTGCCAGAGTGGTATGAGCTGACCACGCACCCTCACGTGAGAGCGACCTGCGTTCCATTGCAATTCTACAGACAAAGGAATTTTGTTGAAACATTATTGAAGATTTATGTTAAAAACAATTCTATACTTCGTTTGACATGTTTCTACAGACTGTAACGGAACTTTTTGACTTTTCGTCTGGACCTAGTTACCGCGCGTCATGGATTTGTGAACTCAAGGCACGAACAACAAGGAGGTATTTGGACATAAATTATGGACTTTATCAAACTAAACAAACATTTGTGGACCTGGGATTCCTGGGAGTGCATTCTGATGAAGATCATCAAAGATAAGTGAATATTTATAATGCTATAATGCTGACTTCTGTTGACACCACAACATGGCGGGTATCTGTTTTGCTTGTTTTGGTCAATGAGCACTGTACTCAGATTATTGCAGGGTTTGCTTTTTCCGTAAAACTTTTTTGAAATCTGACAAAATGGTTGCATTAAGGAGAAGTATATCTATAATTCTGTGCATAATACTTGTATCTTTTATCAAAGTTTATTTCTGTAAATTGATGTGGCTCTGTGCAAATTCACTGGATGTTTTGGAGGCAAAGCCAAATGTAAACTGAGGTTTTTGGATATAAGTATGAACTTGATCGAACAAAATTATTATAGTATTATGTAACATGTTGTCCCGGAAGTGTCATCTGATTAAGATCATCAAAGGTTAGTGATTAATTTTATCTCTATTTCTGCTTTTTGTGACTCCTCTCTTTGGTTGGAAAATGGCTGTATGCTTTCTGTGATTACGTGCTGACCTAACAATATGTTGTGCTTTCGCCGAAAAGCATTTTTTAAAATCGGACACTGTGGTTGGATTAACGAGAACTTTATCTTTAAAACGGTGTCTAATAATTGTATGTTTGGGAAATTTGAGGGAAATTTGAATTATGAGATTTCTGTTGTTTGAATTTGGTGCCCTGCAATTTCACTGGCTGTTGGCGAGGGGTTCTGCTAGCGGAACCCCGTTCCCAGACATGTTAATGACCCAGCACACCTCCAGGCTGTGTAAGGGCTATTTGACTAAGAAGGAGAGTGATGGAGTGCTGGATCAGATGACCTGGCCTCCACAATCCCCCGACCTCAACCCAATTGAGATAGTTTGGGATGAGTTGGACCGCAGAGAGAAGGCAAAGCAGCCAACATGTGCTCAGCATATGTGGGAACTCCTTCAAGACTGTTGGAAAAGCATTCCAGGTGTAGCTGGTTGAGAGAATTCCAAGAGTGTGCAAAGCTATCATCTAGGCAAAGGGTGGGTACTTTGAAGAATCTAAAATATAACATTTTGATTTGTTTAACACATTTACTACATGATTCCATGTGTTATTTCATAGTTTTGATGTCTTTACTCTTATTCTACAATGTAGAAAATAGTACAAATAAAGAAAAACTCTTGAATGAGTACTGTAGGTGTGTCCAAACTTTTTACTGGTACTGTATGTGTATTTAAATGCACACTACTCAGTCACTCAAGCAATGCAACACAAATTCACATGCAGTACCGTATGTAGCATACATCTATTTTAGCAAAGTGAAAGTCAACAAGAATCAAACACACACATGCAACACAAAGCACTTACATGTAGACTGCACATAAAATAGAGTGAAAAACAGAGTGAGAACACAATTTTCCAACACTGGGGTCAAATACTGTACTTGTCACCCATCAAATGACACTCGACAACATGTGCATAGGGACTTCAGCAGGCTTCATCTATTGCATATTGTTGTGATGACAAAACCTCAAACTCTTATACATCAAAGCCCCAACCATTCCAAAGTCACCACATTAAATGTATTGAATGTTTTGTGTTATCTAGTGTTATGGAAGATACTGATTGTATACACTACAAGATGGCTGCCGTGGCGTCACCCAACAGGTGCTACACATTGGTGGTGGATGACGTGAGTTTTATCCTTACTATGTGAAGAGCTTTGAGCACCTGGGAAAGCGTCATATAAATCCATTAAGTTATTATATAAATCCAATCACGTCATTATATAAATCCAATCAATTATTATACAAATCCAATCAGTTACTATATAAATCCAATCAGTTATTATATAAATGCAATCAGTTATTATATACATCCAATCAGTTCTTATATAAATGCAATCAGTTCTTATATACATCCAATCAGTTCTTATATACATCCAATCAGTTCTTATATAAATGCAATCAGTTATTATATACATCCAATCAGTTCTTATATAAATGCAATCAGTTCTTATATACATCCAATCAGTTCTTATATACATCCAATCAGTTCTTATATACATCCAATCAGTTCTTATATACATCCAATCAGTTCTTATATAAATGCAATCAGTTATATATATATAAATCAATCAAATATTACTACCTCGATCATGTCCACCCACTCTCGGACGTTGAGGAAGCTCTTTTCACAGGTGACATCATACAGCAGGAGGACGCCATCGGCTCGTCTGAAGTAGGACTTAGCAATGCTGCGGAACCTGGGACACACACAGGGTTAAAGGTCAACCCAGGACCACTCCAAACATAGGCTGAAAAGAGTAGTTGTGGGGATTCGCCATACTGGAAAAAACATTATTGCAATATAAATTTTAAAAAAAGATGCAGATAGGAGGTACACAGCAAATTGTCCAGTGTTAAATATCAACACTGAAAGTGTATCT
This sequence comes from Oncorhynchus tshawytscha, assembly GCF_018296145.1. NCBI lineage: Eukaryota > Metazoa > Chordata > Actinopteri > Salmoniformes > Salmonidae > Oncorhynchus > Oncorhynchus tshawytscha. The sequence goes on from NC_056432.1 coordinate 12,125,428, forward strand.
GTAGACCCTTAGGATCACACTTGATGAAGTCCATAGGACCAAAAATGGACGGATGCAACAACCATGTCTCTAACAAATACAGTTATGGTTGGTAACTACAATTTATATTAGAATTTAGAATTGACACTAAGCAGTGTGTTAATTTAACACTATTGCAGTGTGTTTACGGGTCCACAGACTCCACAGTGTTGATTTAACACACTGTGTTATTTTTTAACACACACACACACACACCTCTCCTGGCCTGCTGTGTCCCATAGCTGTAGTAGGGTAGGCTCTCCATCCACTACCAGACTCTTCATCTGAAAGTCCACCCCTGAGGACAAACACAAGAGAGTGTTCAAACACACTATTCCAAAGACCACCCCACTGCTAAACATATCTCCTATAGCTGACCCAGGCAGCTAGCCATGAATACAACCCCACCACTGTGGAATACAGCCGGGTCAGTGTTGACTATGTAGGCAGGTGAGAGCTAACACACCCACCCAGGGTGGCGCTGGTGTTTCCTCGAAACTCGTTCTTGCAGAGGCGGAGCAGGAAGCTGGACTTGCCCACCGCCGCGTCACCTGCCAACACCACCCGGTAGGCCTTCTCTGATGTCATATATCCCAGGTCAGCTGACTCCTTCTCCTTTGCCTGCACACACACAGAGAGAGAGAGAGAGAGAGAGAGAGAGAGAGAAAGAAAGAGAGAAAGAGAGAGAGAGAATTAAAGGCACATCTTGACTCAGTCATGCATAGTCAACATAGTCAGCAGTTTTTCCTGAACTAAGTCAAACATTTACACTCAAGTGTTTTACACTCACATTTACACTCACTGTTAATCTCCATACTAGTGTTTTCTACCACATCTCACTGTTAATATCCATACTAGTGTTTTCTACCACATCTCACTGTTAATCTCCATACTAGTGTTTTCTACCACATCTCACTGTTAATCTCCATACTAGTGTTTTCCACCACATCTCACTGTTAATCTCCATACTAGTGTTTTCTACCACGTCTCACTGTTAATCTCCATACTAGTGTTTTCCACCACATCTCACTGTTAATCTCCATACTAGTGTTTTCCACCACGTCTCACTGTTAATCTCCATACTAGTGTTTTCCACCACATCTCACTGTTAATCTCCATACTAGTGTTTTCTACCACGTCTCACTGTTAATCTCCATACTAGTGTTTTCTACCACGTCTCACTGTTAATCTCCATACTAGTGTTTTCTACCACATCTCACTGTTAATATCCATACTAGTGTTTTCTACCACATCTCACTGTTAATCTCCATACTAGTGTTTTCTACCACATCTCACTGTTAATATCCATACTAGTGTTTTCTACCACGTCTCACTGTTAATCTCCATACTAGTGTTTTCTACCACATCTCACTGTTAATCTCCATACTAGTGTTTTCTACCACGTCTCACTGTTAATCTCCATACTAGTGTTTTCCACCACATCTCACTGTTAATCTCCATACTAGTGTTTTCTACCACATCTCACTGTTAATCTCCATACTAGTGTTTTCTACCACGTCTCACTGTTAATCTCCATACTAGTGTTTTCCACCACGTCTCACTGTTAATCTCCATACTAGTGTTTTCCACCACGTCTCACTGTTAATCTCCATACTAGTGTTTTCTACCACATCTCACTGTTAATATCCATACTAGTGTTTTCTACCACGTCTCACTGTTAATATCCATACTAGTGTTTTCTACCACATCTCACTGTTAATCTCCATACTAGTGTTTTCTACCACATCTCACTGTTAATCTCCATACTAGTGTTTTCTACCACGTCTCACTGTTAATCTCCATACTAGTGTTTTCTACCACGTCTCACTGTTAATCTCCATACTAGTGTTTTCTACCACATCTCACTGTTAATCTCCATACTAGTGTTTTCTACCACATCTCACTGTTAATCTCCATACTAGTGTTTTCTACCACGTCTCACTGTTAATCTCCATACTAGTGTTTTCTACCACATCTCACTGTTAATCTCCATACTAGTGTTTTCTACCACATCTCACTGTTAATCTCCATACTAGTGTTTTCCACCACATCTCACTGTTAATCTCCATACTAGTGTTTTCTACCACGTCTCACTGTTAATCTCCATACTAGTGTTTTCTACCACGTCTCACTGTTAATCTCCATACTAGTGTTTTCTACCATAAAGGGTCTGTTTGGGTGTCAAAGGTACCAAAAGTTTGAGCTCTCCTTTCCTTCCCTTTCCTCTCCTCTCTTCTCCTTCCCCCCCTTTTCTCCTCTCCTCTCCTTTTCTTTCCTCTCTTCTCCTCTCCCCTCTCTTCTCCTCTCCCCCCTTTTCTCCTCTCCTCTCCTTTTCTTTCCTCTCTTCTCCTCTCCCCCTTTTCTCCTCTCCTTTTCTTTCCTCTCTTCTTCTCTACCCCCTTTCTCCTCTCCCTTTCTCTTCTCCTCTCCTTTCCTCACTTCTCCTCTCCTTTTCTTTCCTCTCTTCTCCTCTCCCCCTTTTCTCCTCTCCTTTTCTTTCCTCTCTTCTCCTCTCCCCCTTTTCTCCTCTCCTCTCCTTTTCTTTCCTCTCTTCTCCTCTACCCCCTTTCTCCTCTCCTTTTCTTTCCTCTCTTCTCCTCTCCCCCTTTTCTCTCATTTTCTCCTCTCCTCTCCTTTTCTTTCCTCTCTTCTCCTCTACCCCCTTTTCTCCTCTCCTTTTCTTTCCTCTCTTCTCCTCTCCCCCTTTCTCTCATTTTCTCCTCTCCTTTTCTTTCCTCTCTTCTCCTCTCCTTTTCTTTCCTCTACTCTCTTCTTCTCCCTCTCTCCCCACATGCCTTCCCTCTGTCCTGTACCTCATTGGTGATGGCGGACAGGGCTTTGCGTGTGGACGCTCCCGAGCTGTTTCGGCTGACTGGTTCCAAGGGTTTCCAGTCCAGGACAGAACCATTGTCAGATCCGAACACCATCTTGTTCCGCACCTCTGCAATCTGACACATCAACACTAGAGCATTAACGTCAGTACACAATGACAGTTATCACTCACAATATGTGTGCTTAGTATAAGTAGATGAACTGTGTATAATGTCTGTGTGTGTGTATGGCTTACGTCGTTGTCAAAGTTGTCTTCCGCCAGGCCATCTGTGATCCTGGCCACCCTCTGTCCCTCCTCCTCCTCATCCTCGTGCCCTTTGACCTCCTGCTCAGAGTCATATCCGTAGTTGGAGCCGCGCAGCGTGGACATGCCGCTGTCTAGGCAGCTCTCAGGCAGGCTGTCCACCTCGTAGCTATGTCTGCGCTGCATGCCTGGGTCGCACAGAGCCAGAGCTATGGTGTCCAGACCAGGCCTCCGACACCCCAGGGAGCCCCTACCACCACCCCCAAACAGGCCTCCCAGTGGGTCCTCGTCCTCATCAACATCCTCCACACCCGCCTGGTAGAACCTGGGGCAGGACGGACACAACATCCACACAGTCTGCTAGAAACTTTCACCACATTAATGTTTCTTATAAAAAGAATAAGTGATGCAGTCAGTCTCTCCTCAACTCTTAACCAAGAGAGACTGACTGCATAGTATTTATGTCAGTCCTATGATTACAATGAAGAACAAGACGTGCAGCTCTGTTCTGGGCCAGATGCAGCTTAACTGTTTCCTTGCAGCACTCGACCACACGACTGGACAATAATCAAGATGAGATAAAACTAGAGCCTGCAGGACTTGCTTTGTGGAGTGTGGTGTCAACAAAGCAGAGCATCTCTTTATTAAGGACAGACCTCCCCATCTTTACAACCATTTCATCTATATGTTTTGGCCATGACAGTTTACAATACAAGGTAACGCCAAGTAATTTAGTCTCCTCAACTTGTTCAACAGCCTCACCATTCATAACCAGATTCAGCTGAGGTCTAGAACTTAAGGAATGTGGATGTGCAGTGTGTACCTGCACAAACACGCCAGGTTGTTGCTGGTCCTGTCTTACCTGTCCAAGTATGGGGATGAGTAACAGTTGCTCCTGCTCCTCCTGCTAATGATGCTGGCTGGGGAAGCACTGCTATCACGCTGAAACACAACATCCTTGTCACAACTGTCTGGTTCACTGTGTGTGTGTGTGTGTGTGTGTGTGTGTGCATGCTTGCCTGTGTGTGAGTGCATGTATGTATGTGTGCATGCATGTGTGCACGTGTGTGCATATGTGTGTGTGTATATGTGTGTGTGTGCACTGAACCCTCTGCGTTAGTGCAGGAATGACCGTTAGATGAGAGTGTGTGAAGCTGAGTTCTGAGGTTATGAGGAAAGTGAGTCAGGCGTCAAGACTGAAATATAATGTTGATATCGTTGCCTCTCATATAGGGTTCAGATGATTCATCCAACAGACAAGCCCCCAGGACGAGCATTGAGAGATTCAACCCGACATTCAGATCAGAGAAATGATGGGTAGAGGAGGATAGAAGGGGTGTGAGATGAGGGGGTGGGGCAGATTGAAAGAGAGGGATAAAGATGAGAGGCAGGGAGAGAGCGAGGGAGAGAGAGCGTGCTGGTGTTGTTACTGTGGTGATGCAGGTGTATAATCTCACCTTGTTGCTCTTGCTGAGGCTGTTCTCAAGGGACCTGAGCAGCCCATCATTACTGTCATTAAGCTTCCTGTTGGCTGCCCTATAGAGGGGGGAGGAAAAGAGGGAGAGTGAGAGAGGAGGAAGAGAAATAGAGGAGACAGAGTGGAGGGAGAGAAAGAGGAGGGAGAGAAAGAGGAGAGAGAGAAAGAGGAGAGAGAGGAGGGAGAGAAACAGAGGAGAGAGGAAGAAGAGAGAGAAACAGAAGAGAGAAAGAGGAGGGAGAGAAACAAAGGACAGCGAGTGAGGATGGAGAGAAAAAGAGGGAGAGAAACAGAGGAGAGCGAGACAGAAGAGAGAAAAGGAGGGAGAGAGAGAAACAGAGAGAGAGACAGGAGGGAGAGGGAGGGGGAGAGAGAGAGAGAGGAGGGAGGGAAACAGAGAAGAGAGAGGAGGGGGAAAACAGGGGAGAAAGGAGGGATGGAAGAGGATTAGAATGGGAAGGGGGTGATCAAAAGTACCATTGACATGTTGGCTAATAAAAACAGAAACTTTTCAATACTTTTTGAAAATAAGGTTCGTAGTCTTGAAGTGTTCCTGTTTGCGTGTCAGAGGAGCACTATCAGTGTTCCTGTTTGCGTGTCAGAGGAGCACTATCAGTGTTCCTGTTTGCGTGTCAGAGGAGCACTATCAGTGTTCCTGTTTGCGTGTCAGAGGAGCACTATCAGTGTTCCTGTTTGCGTGTCAGAGGAGCACTATCAGTGTTCCTGTTTGCGTGTCAGAGGAGCACTATCAGTGTTCCTGTTTGCGTGTCAGAGGAGCACTATCAGTGTTCCTGTTTGCGTGTCAGAGGAGCACTATCAGTGTTCCTGTTTGCGTGTCAGAGGAGCACTATCAGTGTTCCTGTTTGCGTGTCAGAGGAGCACTATCAGTGTTCCTGTTTGCGTGTCAGAGGAGCACTATCAGTGTTCCTGTTTGCGTGTCAGAGGAGCACTATCAGTGTTCCTGTTTGCGTGTCAGAGGAGCACTATCAGTGTTCCTGTTTGCGTGTCAGAGGAGCACTATCAGTGTTCCTGTTTGCGTGTCAGAGGAGCACTATCAGTGTTCCTGTTTGCGTGTCAGAGGAGCACTATCAGTGTTCCTGTTTGCGTGTCAGAGGAGCACTATCAGTGTTCCTGTTTGCGTGTCAGAGGAGCACTATCAGCGTTCCTGTTTGCGTGTCAGAGGAGCACTATCAGCGTTCCTGTTTGCGTGTCAGAGGAGCACTATCAGTGTTCCTGTTTGCGTGTCAGAGGAGCACTATCAGTGTTCCTGTTTGCGTGTCAGAGGAGCACTATCAGTGTTCCTGTTTGCGTGTCAGAGGAGCACTATCAGTGTTCCTGTTTGCGTGTCAGAGGAGCACTATCAGTGTTCCTGTTTGCGTGTCAGAGGAGCACTATCAGTGTTCCTGTTTGCGTGTCAGAGGAGCACTATCAGTGTTCCTGTTTGCGTGTCAGAGGAGCACTATCAGTGTTCCTGTTTGCGTGTCAGAGGAGCACTATCAGTGTTCCTGTTTGCGTGTCAGAGGAGCACTATCAGCGTTCCTGTTTGCGTGTCAGAGGAGCACTATCAGTGTTCCTGTTTGCGTGTCAGAGGAGCACTATCAGTGTTCCTGTTTGCGTGTCAGAGGAGCACTATCAGTGTTCCTGTTTGCGTGTCAGAGGAGCACTATCAGTGTTCCTGTTTGCGTGTCAGAGGAGCACTATCAGTGTTCCTGTTTGCGTGTCAGAGGAGCACTATCAGTGTTCCTGTTTGCGTGTCAGAGGAGCACTATCAGTGTTCCTGTTTGCGTGCCAGGCGAGCACTGTGATTGGTCAGTGTTCCTGATTTTGTGTCAGATGAGCACTGTGATTGGTCAGTGTTCCTGTTTGTGTGTCAGGCGAGCACTGTGATTGGTCAGACTTACTGTAGGATCTCTATCTGTCGCTCCAGGTTATCCCTTTCATCAGAGAACTCTCTCATCATCGCCTCGTATCTGCACATACATAGTTACTCACAACGTACACATATACTCTCATAACACGTATTACATACACTGTTATAACACTACATAAACACTCAAAGCACATACATAAACTCTCATAACACATACTACATAAACTCTCCTAACACCTACAGTACTACAGAAACTCTCCTAACACCTACAGTACTACATACGCTTCCTGTACTACAGAAACTCTCATAACACCTACAATACTACATACGCTTCCTGTACTACAGAAACTCTTCTAACACCTACAGTACTACAGAAACTCTCATAACACCTACAGTACTACATAAGCTTCCTGTACTACAGAAACTCTTCTAACACCTACAGTACTACAGAAACTCCCATAACACATACAGTACTACATAAACTCTCATAACACATACAGTACTACATAAACTCCCATAACACATACAGTACTACATAAACTCCCATAACACATACAGTACTACATAAACTCTCATAACACATACTACATAAACTCCCATAACACATACAGTACTACATAAACTCCCATAACACATACAGTACTACATAAACTCCCATACTACATAAACACATAACACATACAAAACTACTACATAAACATAACATACAGTACTACATAAACATAACACATACAGTACTACATAAACTCATAACACAGTACTACATAAACTACATACAGTACTACATAAACTCTCATAACACCTACATAAAGTACTACATAAACTCTCATAACACATAAACTCCCATAACACATACAGTACTACATAAACTCTCATAACACATACAGTACTACATAAACTCTCATAACACATACAGTACTACATAAACTCTCATAACACATACAGTACTACATAAACTCTCATAACACATACTACATAAACTCTCATAACACATACTACATAAACTCTCATAACACATACAGTACTACATAAACTCTCATAACACATACAGTACTACATAAACTCCCATAACACATACAGTACTACATAAACTCCCATAACACATACAGTACTACATAAACTCCCATAACACATACAGTACTACATAAACTCCCATAACACATACAGTACTACATAAACTCCCATAACACATACAGTACTACATAAACTCCTCATAACACATACAGTACTACATAAACTCCCATAACACATACAGTACTACATAAACTCCCATAACACATACAGTACTACATAAACTCTCATAACACATACAGTACTACATAAACTCCCATAACACATACAGTACTACATAAACTCCCATAACACATACAGTACTACATAAACTCCCATAACACATACAGTACTACATAAACTCCCATAACACATACAGTACTACATAAACTCCCATAACACATACAGTACTACATAAACTCCCATAACACATACTACATAAACTCCCATAACACATACAGTACTACATAAACTCTCATAACACATACAGTACTACATAAACTCCCATAACACATACAGTACTACATAAACTCTCATAACACATACAGTACTACATAAACTCCCATAACACATACAGTGCCTATAGAAAGTCGACACCGACTTTGAACTTTTTTCACATTTTGTTGCGTTACAAAGTGGGATTTAAATAAATGTAATTGTTAATTTTTCCGATTTATCTACACAAAATACTCCATAATGTAAACGTGAAAAGACAATTCTACAAATGTTTACAAATAAAAGAAATAAATAACAAAAATATAGTCGTTACATAAGTATTTAACCCCTTTGTTTAGGCCGGCCTAAGTGAGTTCAGAAGAAACATGTTGCTTTACAAATCACATAATAAAGTGATATGGAAGTTATAATAGGGGTTGACATGAATTTGAATTTGACCCCTTCCTCTGTCCCCCATACATATAACATCTGTAAGGTCCCATTAGTCAAGTACTGAATGACTACCCCTTTCTCTGTCCCCCATACATATAACATCTGTAAGGTCCCATTAGTCAAGTACTGAATTTCAAGCACAGATTCAACTACAAACACCAGGGAGCTTTTCAAAAGCCTCAAAGAAGGGCAGTGATTGGTAGACGGGTAACAATAACAAATCAGACATTGAATATATCTTTAAGCATGGTCAAGTTAATAATGATGGTGTGGATGATGTATTAAACCACCCAGACACATCAACGATGCAGTCGTCCTTCTGAACTGAGATGCAGGACAGGAAGGAAACTGCTTAGGGATGTCACCATGAGGCCATGAGTGATTTTAAAACAGCTACAGAGTCTGCTTGAAAATCTATGACAAGACTTGAACATTGCTGTCTAGCCATGATCCCCATCACCTTGACAGAGCTTGAATAATAAATTAAAAAATAAATGGCCAAATATTGCACAATACAGGTGTACAAAGCTCTTATGAGACTTACCCAAGAAGACTCACAGCTGTAATCGCTGCCAAGGGGGGTGGATACTTAGCGTATCAAGGTATATTTATTTATTTATTTAACCTTTATTTAACTAGGCAAGTCAGTTAAGAACAAATTCTTATTTACAATGACGGCCAAACCCTAACCTGGACGACGCTGGGCCAATTGTGCGCTGCCCTATGGGTCTCCCAATCACGGCCGGTTATGATACAGCCTGGAATCGAACCAGGGTCTGTAGTAACGCCTCTAGCACTGAGATGCAGTGCCTTAGACCACTCGGGAGCATAGCAGTCCAATTTTTTTCCCGTAATCCAAAAAAATCTATCATTTTTCTTCCACTTTGACATTGCAGAATATTTTGTGTAGATTGTTGACAGAAAATGAAATCCATTTTAATCCTCCTTTGAAACACAATAAAATGTGAAGAAATCCATGTAGACTTTCTATAGGCACTGCACATGAACAGGTTTACATCCTAATAATACTGCACATGAACAGGTTTACATCCTAATAATACTGCACATGAACAGGTTTACATCCTAATAATACTGCACATGAACAGGTTTACATCCTAATAATACTGTACATGAACAGGTTTACATCCTAATAATACTGCACATGAACAGGTTTACATCCTAATAATACTGCACATGAACAGGTTTACATTCTAATAATACTGCACATGAACAGGTTTACATCCTAATAATACTGCACATGAACAGGTTTACATTCTAATAATACTGCACATGAACAGGTTTACATCCTAATAATACTGCACATGAACAGGTTTACATCCTAATAATACTGCACATGAACAGGTTTACATCCTATAATACTGCACATGAACAGGTTTACATTCTAATAATACTGCACATGAACAGGTTTACATTCTAATAATACTGCACATGAACAGGTTTACATCCTAATAATACTGTACATGAACAGGTTTACATCCTAATAATACTGCACATGAACAGGTTTACATCCTAATAATACTGCACATGAACAGGTTTACATCCTAATAATACTGCACATGAACAGGTTTACATCTAATAATACTGCACATGAACAGGTTTACATCCTAATAATACTGCACATGAACAGGTTTACATCCTAATAATACTGTACATGAACAGGTTTACATCCTAATAATACTGCACATGAACAGGTTTACATCCTAATAATACTGCACATGAACAGGTTTACATCCTAATAATACTGCACATGAACAGGTTTACATCCTAATAATACTGCACATGAACAGGTTTACATCCTAATAATACTGCACATGAACAGGTTTACATCCTAATAATACTGCACATGAACAGGTTTACATCCTAATAATACTGCACATGAACAGGTTTACATCCTAATAATACTGTACATGAACATGTTTACATCCTAATAATATTGCACATGAACAGGTTTACATCCTAATAATACTGTACATGAACAGGTTTACATCCTAATAATACTGCACATGAACAGGTTTACATCCTAATAATACTGCACATGAACAGGTTTACATTCTAATAATACCGACAAAGCAGTCACTTCAGCATTCCCAAAGAATCGACACATTCACAACAAAAAAACGAAGTTTGAATGGAACGGGTTCAAAGGCACAGTGTGAAATCAATCTCCCCGGCCTGGTTGCCAGGTCACCGTGTTGTGAGACTCTTTGTGAGTGTGAGTTCACACCAGGATATCCTGTTACAGGCCTGCCAAACATGTTACCACCCCAGGTAAGGCATTTTACGAGAGATTGTACAGATGATTATGCCTCATGCACAATGGGTGTCCAACACAGGCGGCTGGTGGCAGATTCATTGGGGAGGACGGGCACAAAGTAATGGCTGGAATGGAATAAATGGAACGGTATCAAACACATCCAATACATTGTTTCCATGTGCTTGATATCATTCCATTCACTCCATTCCAGCCATTATTACAAGCCATCCTCCCCTCAGCAGCCTCCTGTGATTTCCAACACCCATGTTACAGTAACTCTTTCTGGATTGACAGGGTCTAATATAAAAAGGCCTTAAAATGCTTTGTGTGTGTATCTCACCCCTCCGAGTTGATGCTGTGGTCTGTCAGGTCACTCTTCAGAGAGTCCAGTTCACTCTGCAGGAAGGCTATGTTAGTGTGGGACTGCATCAACTCCTGCTTCAACCTCTGGTTTTCCAGAAGACAGAGATGGAGAGAGAGAGAGGGACAGAGAGAGAAATAGATCAAACGTGAAAGATTGCAAAAGAGGAGAAATAGAGAGCACATGTACTCTACTGTATGCTTATTGTTGAATGTATGGTTATTTTGACACTTGGTTATTGTTGTCCCGTTGACAATTTTGAATCTCATTTTTACATTGTAAATATCCAAAATAGGCTTTGGCAATATGTACATTGTTACATCATGCCAATAAAGCAAATTTAAGAAAGAAAGAAAGAAAGAAAGAAAGAAAGAAAGACAGAAAGACAGAAAGACAGACAGACAGACAGACAGACAGACAGACAGACAGACAGACAGACAGACAGACAGACAGACAGACAGACAGACAGACAGACAGACAGACAGACAGACAGACAGACAGAGAGAGAGAAAGAGAGAGAGAAAGAGAGAGAGAAAGAGAGCAGAAATAGATCAAACATGAAAGATTGCAAAAGAGGAGAAATAGAGTGAGAGAAATAGAGCAGAGAGAGAAAGAAAGAGAAAGAGGAGGGGTTAGGGACAGGAGACATCAGGGTCAGAGCCGGACTGATTCAGCCTCCAGTATTTATGCTGCAGTAGTTTGTGTCGGGGGGCTGGGGTCAGTTTGTTCTATCTGGAGTACTTCTCCTGTCCTATTCGGTGTCCTGTGTGAATCTAAGTGTGCGTTCTCTAATTCTCTCCTTCTCTCTTTCTTTCTCTCTCTCGGAGGACCTGAGCCCTAGGACCATGCCCCAGGACTACCTGACATGATGACTCCTTGCTGTCCCCAGTCCACCTGGCCATGCTGCTGTTCCAGTTTCAACTGACCTGAGCCCTAGGACCATGCCCCAGGACTACCTGACATGATGACTCCTTGCTGTCCCCAGGCCACCTGGCCATGCTGCTGCTCCAGTTTCAACTTCCACCTGACTGTGCTGCTGCTCCAGTTTCAACTGTTCTGCCTTATTATTATTCGACCATGCTGGTCATTTATGAACATTTGAACATCTTGGCCATGTTCTGTTATAATCTCCACCCGGCACAGCCAGAAGAGGACTGGCCACCCCACATAGCCTGGTTCCTCTCTAGGTTTCTTCCTAGGTTTTGGCCTTTCTAGGGAGTTTTTCCTAGCCACCGTGCTTCTACACCTGCATTGCTTGCTGTTTGGGGTTGTAGGCTGGGTTTCTGTACAGCACTTTGAGATATCAGCTGATGTACGAAGGGCTATATAAATACATTTGATTTGATTTGAAATGGAGCAGAGATCAAGGATATGTACAGAGTGATATACAACAGGATGGAAGAACCATCTCACCAGAGTCAGTTTGTTGATCTTCCTCTTCAGGGTTGAAGACTCATCTTTCATGTTGATGTTCTTGTACTGGTCTTCAATCTGAGGAGGGAGTAGACATTAAGTAACACAAATGCTGCTTGCCTTCAGCGAATCAGCATCTTCAGAGGCACAGATAGCAGCATAGATGTATTTTATTCAAAGGCGACTATCCTGAGTTCATCTGATTGTTTCATGAACCAATGAACCAAAATGCTTAATGGGTGAACAGAAGTGATTGGTTAGACTAGCAATTCAGGCAATAGGTGCCAAATTTGAGGTGAATTGTTCACTTTTTCATAAAAGCATGAAACCTGGCCCCAAACTGTTCAAAGGAACCAAGTTTAATACTTTTATGAAAAAGTGAAAATGTATTTCAAATTTGGCCTGGACTGTAGAGGATATCTTTAGAGTGTACTAGATGGAACTGTATGAGGAATAGTCCAATGGTAAACTCACCAGTTTCATCTTCTGGACCTTGTGCTGCAGCTCACACACCTCGGACTCATAGTGCCTCTTCAGCTCACTTAGAGCTGCCTCAGCCCTCTTGGCTTCCTACAGACAACACAAAGGATCAATGGTTTAGCATCATTCCCTCACTTATGGCCTCCACAAGGACTGAAGACACAACTATAGAGGATAACATCATCATCAACTGCTCACACACTGACAACATATAGAGACCACTACTGCCAAGAAACACAACTACTACTGTCCAAATTAACTCAATATTTAAGGTGACAGGTGAAGGGGCAAGGGTAGTTTGGGTGACAGGTGAAGGGGCCAGGGTAGTTTGGGTAACAGGTGGAGGGCCAGGGTAGTTTGGGTGACAGGTGAAGGGGCCAGGGTAGTTTGGGTAACAGGTGGAGGGCCAGGGTAGTTTGGGTAACAGGTGGAGGGCCAGGGTAGTTTGGGTAACAGGTGGAGGGGCCAGGAGAGTTTGGGTAACAGGTGGAGGGGCCAGGAGAGTTTGGGTAACAGGTGGAGGGGCCAGGGTGTATCAAGGAACATGAATGCTTAAAGGAAATATCTGATTTTTAATGTTTTTTATTTGTCACGCTTCGTAGAGAACAGGTGTAGACTAACAGTGAAATGTTTACTTGCGGGTCCTTTTACAACAATGCAGAGTTAAAGATAAGATAAACAATTAAATGTGAAATATAAATATTGGCACGGTGAATAACGATGAAAAATAGCAAGTAAAAATAACATGGCAATATACAGGGAGTACCAGTACCGAGTCGATGTGCAGGGGTACGAGGTCATTGAGGTAGCTATGTACTGTACATATAGGTAAGGGTAAATTGACTAACAGTAGTGTATGTGGTGAGTGAAATTGTGTGTGTGTGTGTGTGTATATGTGTGTGTTGGGGAGTCAGTGTAAGTATGTGTGGGTAGAGTCCAGGGTAGAGTCAAGAGAGTTGGTGCAAAAAAGAGTCAATGCAGGTAGTCCGGGTGGCCATTTTATGATCTATGTAGCCGACTTGTTTAGAAGTCTGATGGCTTGGGGGTAGAAGCTGTTCAGGGTCCTGTTGTTCCAGACTTGGTGCATTGGCACTACTTGCCGTACGGTAGCAGAGAGAACAGTCTATGACTTGGGTGGCTGGAGTCTTTGACAATTTTTTGGGCCTTCCTCTGACACCGCCTGGTATAGAGGTCATGGGTGGCAGGGAGTTCGGCCCCAGTGATGTACTGGACCATACACACTACCCTCTGTAGAGCCTTGCGGTCGGATGCCAAGCAGTTGCCATATCAAGTGGTGATGCAGCCAGTCAAGATGCTGTCGGCGGAGGAAGAGGCGTTGTCACGCCCTCTTCACAATAAGACTGTTCCCAGAGTAGAGGAACGAGAGAGGGAACCAATAATGTCCATATTCCAGGAAAAGGAGCGCTCAGTCACCTCACCACATAACGTTGACTGGGACGCCAAGGAATATCACTGTTGAGTAACTTTACTTGTTTTTAAAGGACTGGGACAGTCCCACTCCTCTTTGCATTGACTCTTTATTAGATAGGACAGTGAAAGACTGACAGAAAAGCTACAGGAAGAAGAAGAAGAGAGGAGCGTGAGAGCGTGTGATGGAATAGCATTCCCTCAGAAAATGGACCGCCAGACCACCCCAGGCCACCCTAGACCACCCCGGACCACCCCAGGCCATCCTAGACCACCCCAGGCCACCCTAGACCACCCCAGGCCACCCCGGACCACCCCAGGCCACCCTGGACCACCCCAGGCCACCCCGGACCACCCCAGGCCACCCCGGACCACCCCAGACCACCCCAGGCCACCGGACCACCCCAGGCCATCCTAGGCCACCCCGGACCACCCCAGGCCACCCCGGACCACCCCAGGCCACCCCGGACCACCCCAGGCCACCCCAGGCCAACCCAGACCACCCCAGACCACCCTAGACCACCCCAGGCCACCCTAGACCACCCCAGGCCACCCCAGGCCACCCCAGACCACGGACCACCCCAGGCCACCCTAGACCACCCCGGACCACCCCAGGCCACCCCAGGCCACCCTAGACCACCCCAGACCACCCCAGACCACCCCGGGCCACCCCGGACCACCCCAGGCCACCCCGGACCACCCCAGGCCACCCCAGACCACCCCAGACCACCTCAGGCCACCCTAGACCACCCCAGGCCACCCCGGACCACCCCAGGCCACCCTAGACCACCCCAGGCCACCCCGGACCACCCCAGACCACCCCAGACTACCCCAGGCCACCCCAGACTACCCCAGTCCACCCCAGACTACCCCAGGCCACCCCAGACCACCCCAGACTACCCCAGGCCACCCCAGACTATCCCAGGCCACCCACCCACTGCAGTTACTTTGAGCCAGGTGAAAATCCAGACATGAAAACAGGTTGATGTATCAAGTACTCCTCCTGACCTGGCCATCGTTGAGGTGTGTTTGAGATTCTATGAGTAATCTGATCCCAGATCCCTCTCTATTTGACATGAGGGAAGAGATGAGCTACACCCTTCTTATCAGTCTGTCTAAACATTGTAGGAACACAACCTGCTGATACCTCCTGATAACATGGACATCATTTCTGAAGTGAATCAGCAAGTGTGTGCGTGTGTCACCTGAAGCCTTGTGTTGTTCTCGGCTGTATGGATGCGTTGATCCATCTCCTCCTCCATCTCACTGAGTTGCATGGAGGCCTTGTCCTGTGCCCTGAGAAGAAATACAATATTAAAACATAATATATTATATCTGTGTTGGTGTGTGGAACATATTCATATAAACTCAGCAAAAAAAGAAACGTCCCTTTTTCAGGACCCTGTCTTTCAAAGATAATCTGTAAAAATCCAAATAACTTCACAGATCTTCATTGTAAAGGGTTTAAACACTGTTTCCCATGCTTGTTCAATGAACCATAAACAATTAATGAACATGCACCTGTGGAATGTTCGTTAAGACACTAACAGCTTACAGACGGTAGGGAAATAAGGTCACAGTTATGAAAACTTAGGCCTTTCTACCGACTCTGAAATACACCAAAAGAAAGATGCCCAGGGTCCCTGCTCATCTGCGTGAACGTGCCTTAGGCATGCTGCAAGGAGGCATGAGGACTGCAGATGTGGCCAGGGCAACAAATTGCAATGTCCGTACTGTGAGATGCCAAAGACAGCACTACAGGGAGACAGGACGGACAGCTGATCGTCCTCGCAGTGGCAGACCATGTGTAACAACACCTGCACGTCACTAACGAGTCACGGTTTTGTCTCACCAGGGGTGATGGTCGGAATCGCGTTTATCGTCGAAGGAATGAGCGTTACACCGAGGCCTGTACTCTGGAGCGGGATCGATTTGGAGGTGGAGGGTCCGTCATGGTCTGGGGCGGTGTGTCACAGAATCATCGGACTGACCTGGTTGTCATTGCAAGAAATCTCAACGCTGTGCATTACAGGGAAGACATCCTCCTCCCTCATGTGGTACCCTTCCTGCAGGCTCATCCTGACATGACCCTCCAGCATGACAATGCCACCAGCCATACTGCTCTGTTCTGTGCGTGATTTCCTGCAAGACAGGAATGTCAGTGTTCTGCATTGCCAGCGAAGAGGCCGGATCTCAATCCCATTGAGCACATCTGGGACCTGTTGGATCGGAGGGTGAGGGCTAGGGCCATTCCCCCCAGAAATGTCTGGGAACTTCCACGTGCCTTGGTGGAAAAGTGGGGTAACATCTCACAGCAAGAACTGGCAAATCTGGTGCAGTCCATGAGGAGGAGATGCACTGCAGTACTTAATGCAGCTGGTGGCCACACCAGATACTGACTGTTACTTTTGATTTTTGACCCCCTTTTGTTCAGAGACACATTATTCCATTTATGTTAGTCACATGTCTGTGGAACTTGTTCAGTTTATGTCTCAGGTTTTGAATCTTATTATGTTCATACAAATAATTACACATAAGTTTACTGAAAAATAAACGCAGTTGACAGTGAGAGGACGTTTTTTTTTTCAGAGTTAACATAATATTACATTATATCTGGGTTGGTGTGTGTCGAACATAATACTATATTATATCTGGGTTGGTGTGTGTCGAACATAATACTATATTATATCTTGGTTGGTGTGTGTCGAACATAATACTATATTATATCTGGGTTGGTGTGTGTCGAACATAATACTATATTATATCTGGGTTGGTGTGTGTCGAACATAATACTATATTATATCTGGGTTGGTGTGTGTCGAACATAATACTATATTATATCTGGGTTGGTGTGTGTCGAACATAATGTTATATCTGTGTTGGATTGTGTAGAACACAATATTATATTAGTGTTGGTGTGTGTAGAACATAACATATTATATCTGTGTTGGTGTGAGTAGAACATATTAATATATCTGTGTTGGTGTGTGTAGAACACAATATTATATTAGTGTTGGTGTGTGTAGAACATAATAATATATCTGTGTTGGTGTGTGTAGAACACAATGTTATATCTGTGTTGGTGTGAGTAGAACATAATATGATATTATATCTGTGTTGGTGTGTGTCGAACATAATATGATATTATATCTGTGTTGGTGTGTGTAGAACATAATATGATATTATATCTGTGTTGGTGTGTGTAGAACATAATAATATATCTGTGTTGGTGTGTGTAGAACACAATGTTATATCTGTGTTGGATTGTGTAGAACACAATATTATATCTGTGTTGGTGTGTGTAGAACATAATATGATATTATATCTGTGTTGGTGTGTGTAGAACATATTAACATATATATATGTGTTGGTGTGTGTAGAACATATTAATAAATTATATCTGTGTTGGTGTGTTTAGAACATAATATTATATTATATCTGTGTTGGTGTGTGTAGAACATAATATTATATCTGTGTTGGTGTGTGTGTATTTGAGGGTGTGTATGATAGAATGTCTGCAGTGTATGTACAGTATGTGTTTTTAAGCAAACTGCATTTGTTGGTGAGTATGTGTGTGTGTGTGTGTGTGTGTGTGTGTGTGTGTGTGTGTGTGTGTGTGTACCGTTTGACAGCCAGGGCCAGGTTCTCCATCTCAGCGTTGTGTTGTTTGATCTCTCTGGTGAAACTCATGATGAGTCTCTCATACTGAGGCACCATCCTGGGCTCTGCCATACTGATGTTCTGATACAGCGTGGCTGCCTGCTCATTCCTACACACAACACAAGACAGACAGACAGAGACAGGGAATGTTAACACAACAGCATAATGTCTGAACAGCTATTCACCACTAGAAGCATCTAGAACCACTAGTTAATATACCTCTCTAATAGCTACTATCATAACATTTATACAGCACACAAACATGATGATATTATTATGCTGCGTCAACAATATCATTCATTTCAACAGTGTTGACAGTGTTGTTGTACTTTGAAATGGAAGCTTAATCATCATGGGCTCATCTTTGCTATTTGTTGAACTGGAGAAGTAGGTTTAACACTTAGGGGGGTGAAACACACCTGTTCATCTGTATACCTGTGAGGCCCACAGTATTTACCTAATATCTACATGCTCATTCAGGTACTTAAATGTTCATTTCTCATTTCCCTGACTGCATAATAATTGTGGAGCCATTTTACATGTTAATAACTCATTCATGCTTTGGTAAAAGTGGGTCAGATAGGTAGAGGTATCTAAAGTGTGTGGGTCAGATAGGTAGAGGTATCTAAAGTGTGTGGGTCAGATAGGTAGAGGTATCTAAAGTGTGTGGGTCAGATAGGTAGAGGTATCTAAAGTGTGTGGGTCAGATAGGTAGAGGTATCTAAAGTGTGTGGGTCAGATAGGTAGAGGTATCTAAAGTGTGTGGGTCAGATAGGTAGAGGTATCTAAAGTGTGTGGGTCAGATAGGTAGAGGTATCTAAAGTGTGTGGGTCAGATAGGTAGAGGTATCTAAAGTGTGTGGGTCAGATAGGTAGAGGTATCTAAAGTGTGTGGGTCAGATAGGTAGAGGTATCTAAAGTGTGTGGGTCAGATAGGTAGAGGTATCTAAAGTGTGTGGGTCAGATAGGTAGAGGTATCTAGTGTGTGGGTCAGATAGGTAGAGGTATCTAAAGTGTGTGAGTCAGATAGGTAGAGGTATCTAAAGTGTGTGAGTCAGATAGGTAGAGGTATCTAAAGTGTGTGGGTCAGATAGGTAGAGGTATCTAAAGTGTGTGGGTCAGATAGGTAGAGGTATCTAAAGTGTGTGGGTCAGATAGGTAGAGGTATCTAAACTGTGTGAGTCAGATAGGTAGAGGTATCTAAAGTGTGTGAGTCAGATAGGTAGAGGTATCTAAAGTGTGTGGGTCAGATAGGTAGAGGTATCTAAAGTGTGTGGGTCAGATAGGTAGAGGTATCTAAAGTGTGTGGGTCAGATAGGTAGAGGTATCTAAAGTGTGTGGGTCAGATAGGTAGAGGTATCTAAAGTGTGTGGGTCAGATAGGTAGAGGTATCTAAAGTGTGTGGGTCAGATAGGTAGAGGTATCTAAAGTGTGTGAGTGTGTGTTTGCCTTCAACATGGTGGCCAGATTACAATCCTTAAGCATATAGACTCACTGTCACAGTCAACAGCCCTGTCAAGACAGGCAGCATCACTGGTACATGCCACGGGTGTACCAGAGACATCACCTTCCTACATGCAAGCTAAGAAATGCAAAATACTTTTAACAGCAATACTTTTGATAGTAATACTTTTAACAGCAATACTTTTGATAGTAATACTTTTAACAGCAATACTTTTGATAGTAATCAAAAGTGACAGAGGTGCTTGGAGTTATCTCATGTCCATAAAACATCTAGTTACCTGCTTTCTTAAAGTAGAACTACTTAGGAGGGGAACCACAACTGATCACTGCTGTACTCCAACCATGGTCCTTCTATGGCAGGAGGAATGGATGACATGTTTGCGAACACAATGACGGTTTGTGCTGTTTGTACCTTCATTCTGTTACCAAACTTTGAAACTAAACTGTTCTTCAAGTGAATGTGTTTTTATAAAATGTTCTTTTCAAATGCATAAAAGTTGTCCTTGTGCCAGAGTGAGCTCCCTCCCAGGTGTGCTCTGGGCATTAGTACATTCAGAGCGTTGTCAGATTGTCCCGTTAGTAAATTCAGAGCGTTTTGCTCTCATTTAGAGCACTTACTGGACGCTCTTGCCGAGCAGTAGGGTTGAGCATTCTGACCTCACAACGGCAGTCAAGCACCCAGGATAACTGGCTAACGTTGGCTAGCTGGTAGCTACTTCCAGACACATAATGAGAGAACACCTCACTCTGATCATTTTACTTGCCCGAGCAGAGCTGGTTAGTCTGTTCAAATCAAATCATCAAATCAAATTTTATTTGTCACATACACATGGTTAGCAGATGTTAATGCGAGTGTAGCGAAATGCTTGTGCTTCTAGTTCCGACAATGCAGTAATAACCAACAAGTAATCTAACTAACAATTCCAAAACTACTGTCTTATACACAGTGTAAGGGGATAAAGAATATGTACATAAGGATATATGAATGAGTGATGGTACAGAGCAGCATAGGCAAGATACAGTAGCTGATATCGAGTACAGTATATACATATGAGATGAGTATGTAAACAAAGTGGCATAGTTAAAGTGGCTAGTGATACATGTATTACATAAGGATGCAGTGGATGATATAGAGTACAGTATATACGTATGCATATGAGATGAATAATGTAGGGTATGTAAACATTATATAAGGTAGCATTGTTTAAAGTGGCTAGTGATATATTTACATCATTTCCCATCAATTCCCATTATTAAAGTGGCTGGAGTTGAGTCAGTGTCAGTGTCAGTGTGTTGGCAGCAGCCACTCAATGTTAGTGGTGGTTGTTTAACAGTCTGATGGCCTTGAGATAGAAGCTGTTTTTCAGTCTCTCGGTCCCAGCTTTGATGCACCTGTACTGACCTCGCCTTCTGGATGATAGCGGGGTGAACAGGCAGTGGCTCGGGTGGTTGATGTCCTTGATGATCTTTATGGCCTTCCTGTAACATCGGGTGGTGTAGGTGTCCTGGAGGGCAGGTAGTTTGCCCCCGGTGATGCGTTGTGCAGACCTCACTACCCTCTGGAGAGCCTTACGGTTGAGGGCGGAGCAGTTGCCGTACCAGGCGGTGATACAGCCCGCCAGGATGCTCTCGATTGTGCATCTGTAGAAGTTTGTGAGTGCTTTTGGTGACAAGCCGAATTTCTTCAGCCTCCTGAGGTTGAAGAGGCGCTGCTGCACCTTCTTCACGATGCTGTCTGTGTGAGTGGACCAATTCAGTTTGTCTGTGATGTGTATGCCGAGGAACTTAAAACTTGCTACCCTCTCCACTACTGTTCCATCGATGTGGATAGGGGGGTGTTCCCTCTGCTGTTTCCTGAAGTCCACAATCATCTCCTTAGTTTTGTTGATGTTGAGTGTGAGGTTATTTTCCTGACACCACACTCCGAGGGCCCTCACCTCCTCCCTGTAGGCCGTCTCGTCGTTGTTGGTAATCAAGCCTACCACTGTTGTGTCGTCCGCAAACTTGATGATTGAGTTGGAGGCGTGCGTGGCCACGCAGTCGTGGGTGAACAGGGAGTACAGGAGAGGGCTCAGAACGCACCCTTGTGGGGCCCCAGTGTTGAGGATCAGCGGGGAGGAGATGTTGTTGCCTACCCTCACCACCTGGGGGCGGCCCGTCAGGAAGTCCAGTACCCAGTTGCACAGGGCGGGGTCGAGACCCAGGGTCTCGAGCTTGATGACGCTTGGAGGGTACTATGGTGTTGAATGCCGAGCTGTAGTCGATGAACAGCATTCTCACATAGGTATTCCTCTTGTCCAGATGGGTTAGGGCAGTGTGCAGTGTGGTTGAGATTGCATCGTCTGTGGACCTATTTGGGCGGTAAGCAAATTGGAGTGGGTCTAGGGTGTCAGGTAGGGTGGAGGTGATATGGTCCTTGACTAGTCTCTCAAAGCACTTCATGATGACGGATGTGAGTGCTACGGGGCGGTAGTCGTTTAGCTCAGTTACCTTAGCTTTCTTGGGAACAGGAACAATGGTGGCCCTCTTGAAGCATGTGGGAACAGCAGACTGGTATAGGGATTGATTGAATATGTCCGTAAACACACCGGCCAGCTGGTCTGCGCATGCTCTGAGGGCGCGGCTGGGGATGCCGTCTGGGCCTGCAGCCTTGCGAGGGTTAACACGTTTAAATGTCTTACTCACCTCGGCTGCAGTGAAGGAGAGACCGCATGTTTTCATTGCAGGCCGTGTCAGTGGCACTGTATTGTCCTCAAAGCGGGCAAAAAAGTTATTTAGTCTGCCTGGGAGCAAGACATCCTGGTCCGTGACTGGGCTGAATTTCTTCCTGTAGTCCGTGATTGATTGTAGACCCTGCCACATGCCTCTTGTGTCTGAGCCGTTGAATTGAGATTCTACTTTGTCTCTGTACTGACGCTTAGCTTGTTTAATAGCCTTGCGGAGGGAATAGCTGCACTGTTTGTATTCAGTCATGTCACCAGACACCTTGCCCTGATTAAAAGCAGTGGTTCGCGCTTTCAGTTTCACACGAATGCTGCCATCAATCCACGGTTTCTGGTTAGGGAATGTTTTAATCGTTGCTATGGGAACGACATCTTCAACGCACGTTCTAATGAACTCGCACACCGAATCAGCGTATTCGTCAATGTTGTTGTCTGACGCAATACGAAACATCTCCCAGTCCACGTGATGGAAGCAGTCTTGGAGTGTGGAGTCAGCTTGGTCGGACCAGCGTTGGACAGACCTCAGCGTGGGAGCTTCTTGTTTTAGTTTCTGTCTGTAGGCAGGGATCAACAAAATGGAGTCGTGGTCAGCTTTTCCGAAAGGGGGACGGGGCAGGGCCTTATATGCGTCGCGGAAGTTAGAGTAACAATGATCCAAGGTCTTTCCACCCCTGGTTGCGCAATCGATATGCTGATAAAATTTAGGGAGTCTTGTTTTCAGATTAGCCTTGTTAAAATCCCCAGCTACAATGAATGCAGCCTCCGGATAAATCGTTTCCAGTTTGCAGAGAGTTAAATAAAGTTTGTTCAGAGCCATCGATGTGTCTGCTTGGGGGGATATATACGGCTGTGATTATAATCGAAGAGAATTCTCTTGGTAGATAATGCAGTCTACATTTGATTGTGAGGAATTCTAAATCAGGTGAACAGAAGGATTTGAGTTCCTGTATGTTTCTTTCATCACACCATGTCACGTTAGTCATAAGGCATACGCCCCCGCCCCTCTTCTTACCAGAAAGATGTTTGTTTCTGTCGGCGTGATGCGTGGAGAAACCCGCTGGCTGCACCGCTTCGGATAGCGTCGTTCCAGTGAGCCATGTTTCCGTGAAGCAAAGAACGTTACGTTACGTTGCTAGGGAGTGGTGCACGGTGTGCCTGACCAGAAGACCGCCTCGTTTCCCTCTTTTTCGGAGTCGTCTTTTTGGGTCGCTGCATGTTTACATGTTATCCAGAGCGTTGGTGACTGTAACTGTGCTGCTGGCAACAATTTAATGACACTTTTTTTTGCTGAAGTTTACTGATACCGGCCATATTCAACGGTTGTTGAGCGTTCGTAAATGAATCAGTTATTCTGCACTCCGGCACACTCAGACTAGAGTGCTCTGAAATTGGAGTAGATAGCCAGAGTGAATTTACAAACACACCCTCTGTTACCATGGAATTGCCCTATTGTGACCTCAGTCTCTGGATGTAGGCCTACTGTCTTTTTGAGGTTGGGCCCCCCCAGTGATTTTATCTGCTGCACCAGAAAACCCTCTGTCTCCAATCCTAATGGAGGGCCCCAGGGGTGGCCCTTTTCAAAGAAGCAGGCTAAGATGTTAGATCTGATGGGTGTCTTTGTACAGCTGGTGAGGCTGGTGATCAAACAGTCATAATGAGGTCTATTTAAGATGTGATGGGGAACATAGAATCACTGTGTTAATCAATGTCCCCTCCATGGTATTGTTAGCCAGTGTCTCAGTCCCATTCCCAGCCCTAGGGGGCAGGGTTCTCCCTCTAACTGTTCAATGGGACCTCATTTCATAACCTGTCATAGGATAGGCTACTGATACCTACCTTTCACTCCTCCCTTTCTTTATCTCTTTCTTTCGCTCATTCTTTCGGGTTAGGTTGCTGCATTTCTATTGGTCCTCCTAGAGATAACTGATGTATTAGAGCTAAACTGACCTGAGCACACACACGCACACACACAAATAGGTGGAGCAGGTGTCCTAACCTCATTTTGCCAATATCAATGGAAACCGGAATAGAACATCAGTTTCAATTTAAAAAAACACTACAATCATACAACAAATATTGAGTATATTTATTTTATGAATCCAAATAAGGGCAGAACCTTCCTGTAGTCTATTGGTTACACACACTGAAAAAGTACATTCAAACTGTTTTATGACAATATGTAAAGAAAAAATATTTGAATTAGCCTATATTTTGTTGTTGCTGCAATGTAAACCATACCTCACCTGGGTATGAACTTGGCATGGTCCCCCAGTCGGGTCTGGAAATCTTCCCAGGCCGGAGAAGAGACTTCCCAGCTCTCGCTCTCCATGTTCCCACAATACACTTGCTCCGAGATCCCGAGGAAGCCGCTAATGAACTCCGCTAGATTGATAGTCCCGTCTCTGTCGGTGTCCAGTTTAGAGAATATGTGCTCTCTCTCCGTCGGTGGAACATTGAGCTCTGAGCAGATTTGAATAAACTCGTATTTTTCAATCTGTCCAGAATGATCCACATCACAAGCGTGAAAGAGCGAACACAAACTCTCCCGGTCCCTACCCATGCCTGGTAATGACATGGTTCAGTCCAGAGTTGAAAGCCCCAGAAACCAAGCACGCAGAAAACCACCAGGGGAAAGAACACTATGGGCAACAGCAATAAAGCAACGTTTTTAACCAGTTAAATTCCTTTTACCGCCACCTTACGAACTTCAAGTCTGAGGTTTTTGTCCAAGTCGTTCAACACTGTCAATCACCTTATCGAGGTCCTGAAAAGAAAAGAAAAATAGAGCGTTCATTCTCTCCAGGACTTCGACCACCTTGGGCTAACGGTATTAACGTGTCGTCCTTCGTCCTAGTATCATTTATCAAGTCTTGTGTCGTCCTCTGCGGTGCTGTGACAGTCCCCTTGCCGCGGGTCTCTTGCCAGGTACACAGGTGGTGAGAGGTGGGGTGCGACAGCTGCTGACGCGGCTTACTTCTTGTGTTGGCCTCTCAACTTCGAGAACAGGCACAAAACAAACAAGAACTGTGTGCCCGGACACGCGCACTTACACAATTGCCTGCAATAGGTTGAATAAACGAAACACAAGCAAAAACAACTGCGTTTCCATAGAGATAGTCTAGAAGACCAATACACATTTCTGTCTACTAGATTTTTTAAAATTTAACCAGGCATGTCGGTTAAGAACAAATTAAAATTGAACAGGGAGTTAAACGGCCTTGTCGGCTCAGATTCGATCTAGCAACCTTTTGGTTACAGGTCTAAAGAGCTAACCATTAGGCCACCTGCTGCCTCTAGATAATAGGAAACTTTCACTAACAATCAGCATGTAAAAAAATTAATAACAAATCTACAAAATATTTGTACCTTGCTTAGATAGATGTAATTTGGATAAAGCTTGCCTGACACCACATCACTGTATGAAGGAGGTGATGGAAGGAGGGCCCTTGACACACTTGTGCTGTGGGCACTCTTCATTCTTTATATCACACAGGCTGTATTTACAAAGTCGTGGTAACCGTGGAGGAGTTTGTCAGATGTGTTACCAATTTCAACAATAAGTGTGTCTGTGTGTGTGTATCAAGTCAGCGGGTAGAGTGTAACAGTGGGGTTGTTGTCTCTGATCTCCTTCTCAGTAGGGATGTAGGCACAGCCGTAGAGATGCAGTAGCTTCAACCTAGAGAGAGATAGAGAGAGACCTATCAAAATTCCCTGAACACTCTTCATGCTTCTTTATATAACACAGGCTGTATTTAAAAAGCGTTTAATTTGATTTGAGTCATGCCTCTGTGGTAACTGTGGAGGACTTTGTCAGATGTGTTATCAATTTCAACAAAAAGTGTGTCTGAGAAAACCTAGTCAGTCGAACAACTGAATGCATTCAACTGAAATGTGTCTTCCGCATTTAAACCAACCCCTCTGAAACAGAAGTGTGGGGAGCTTCCATAATCGACATCCACGTCTTCAGCACCAGGGGAACAGTGGGTTAACTGCCTTGCTCAGGGGCAGAACAACATATTTTTACCTAGTCAGCTCAGGGATTCAATCCAGCAACCTTTTGGTTACTGGTCCAACGCTCTAGTGTGTGTGTATCAAGTCAGCGGGTTGAGTGTAACAGTGGTGTTGATGTCTCTGATCTCCTTCTCAGTAGGGATGTAGGCACAGCCGTAGAGATGCAGTAGCTTCAACCTAAAGAGAGAGAAAGAGAGAGACCTATTAAAATTTCCTGAACAGAAATCAACAGAAAACTGACATTTCTAAGGGTCGTTGATTTTTCCTCTCAATCTATCTGCTCATCACTTTGTGTGTTATGCCTCTGGGGTTTCCCAAGGTACAGATCTAGGATCAGCTTCCCCTCCCCAATGTTAACCTTAGCCGTTAGTGGGGAAAACCACCCTCCGTCGTTGACATGCATGTGTGCTTTAGTTCTACCGTTTGCACTGCCTGCTGAGGTTGTGGATGGCCTCTGGGCTGATCTGGCAGAAGCTCAGTTTGACAGTGTGGAGATGAGTGCTGCAGTACTTTGCCAACAGGCTCACCCTGTTAGGGACACACAAGTTACACATAATCAGTGACACACAAGTTACACACACAGTCAGTGACAAACAAGTTACGCACACAGTCAGTGACACACATATACGGCCAAGAAGAAGTCAAGAATGTCAGAAGCATGGAAGCATTAGAAATCAACCCTGCAAACTTCTGCATGACTATCAGTGCTGTGTACAGATGTAGGATCTTAATTTGATCCGGTTTTTGTTGCTGAGAATTGTCTTACAAAGCAGGTAATGCAAACTTGTACTGTTTTTGAGTTTTAAAAAGGATTCTAAAGTTTTGTAATTTCCACTTTGAAATGTCAGACTTGATTTAATCTAACGAAAAATGTATCAACCCCTACAAAAATGTCCATTAATTATAATCCACATACTGTAACAATTCATATTTCCTGTTTCTGCAGGATTATATTGCTGATGTAGCAAACTGGCTCAAATTAAGATAATATATGAAATGTGTGTGTGTGTGGGTGTGTGTGTGTGTGTGTGTGTGTGGGTGTGTATGTGTGTGTATGTGTGTGTATGTGTGTGTGTGTGGGTGTGTGTGTGTGTATGCAGGGCAATGGCTGCCTATGAGGACACAGAAGCCCGGTCCTGGGTAATAAAAAAATAAAATAACAAATAAAATACATACAGTACCAGTCAAAAGTTTGGACACACCTACTAATCTTTCAAAGGTGTTTCTTTATTTTTACTATTTTCTACATTGTAGAATAATAGTGAAGACATCCAAACTATGAAATAACACATATGGAATCATGTAGTAACCTAAAAAGTGTTAAACAAATCTAAATATATTTTATTTTGAGATTCTTCAAAGTAGCCACCCTTTTCCTTGATGACAGCTTTGCACTCTCTTGGCATTCTCTCAACCAGCTTCATCTGGAATGCTTTTCCAACAGTCTTGAAGGAGTTCCCACATATGCTGAGCATTTGATGGCTGCTTTTCCTTCACTCTGTGGTCCAACTCAGAGGTCATCTGATGCAGCACTCCATCACACTCCTTCTTGGTTAAATAGCCCTTACACAGCCTGGAGGTGTGTTGGGTCATTGTCTGATGAAAACAAATGATTGTCCCACTAAGCGCAAACCAGATGGGATTTCGTATTGCTGCAGAATCCTGTGGTAGCCATGCTGGCAATGTGCCTGGCAATGTGCCTTGAATTCTAAATAAATCACAGACAGTGTCACCAGCAAAGCACCCGCACACCATCACACCTCCTCCTCCATGCTTCACAGAGGAAACCACACATGCGGAGATCATCCGTTTACATACTTGTGTTGTCACACCTGATCTGATTCACCTATCCTTGTGCTTGTCTCCACCCCCCTCCAGGTGTCGCCCATCTTCCCCATTGTCCCGTCTTTTCATACCTGTGTTTTCTGTATGTCTGTGCCAGTTCGTCTTGTTTATTCAAGTCAACCAGTGTTTTTTTTTTGTCTCAGCTCCTGCTTTTCCTCAGTCTCTCTTTTCTCACCATCCTGGGTTTGACCCTTGCCTGTCCTGACTCTGAGCACGCCTGCAGTCCTGTACCTTTGCCCCACCTCTGGATTACTGATCCCTGC
The DNA here is from genome assembly GCF_018296145.1 of Oncorhynchus tshawytscha. Lineage (NCBI taxonomy): Eukaryota > Metazoa > Chordata > Actinopteri > Salmoniformes > Salmonidae > Oncorhynchus > Oncorhynchus tshawytscha. The sequence continues at coordinate 12,153,729 of NC_056432.1, forward strand.
CTGCCTTTGACCTGTCTTTTGCCCCTGTTGGATTATTAAACTGTTGTTAATTCGACGTTGTCTGCATTTGGGTCTTACCTTCACACCTGTTACTCTGTATCTCACAAAGACATGGCGGTTGGAACCAAAAATCTCAAATTTGGATTCATCGGACCAAAGGACAGACTTCCACCGGTCTAATGTCCATTGCTCATATTTCTTGGCCCAAACAAGTCTCTTCTTATTGGTGTCCTTTAGTAGTGATTTCTTTGCAGTAATTTGACCATGAAGGCCTGATTCACACAGTCTCCAAAGAACAGTTGATGTTGGATGTCTGTTACTTGAAGTCTGTGAAGCATTCATTTGGTCTGCAATTTCTGAGGCTGGTAACTCTAATGAACTTATTCTCTGCATAACTCTGGGTCTTCCTTTCCTGTGTTGGTCCTCATGAGAGCTAGTTTCATCACAGCGCTTGATGAATTTTGCGACTGCACTTGAAGAAACTTTCAAAGTTCCGGATTGACAGACCTTCATGTCTTTAAGTAATGATGGACTGTCATTTCTCCTTGCCTATTTGAGCTGTTCTTGCCATAATATGGACTTGGTCTTTTACCAAATAAGGCTATCTTGTGTACACCACCCCTACCTTGTCACAACACAACTTATTGGCTCAAACACATTAAGAAGGAAAGAAATTCCACAAATTAACTTTTAACAAGGCACACCTGCAAAATTGAAATGCATTCCAGGTGACTACCTCATAAAGCTGGTTGAGAGAATGCCAAGAGTTTGCAAAGCTGTCATCAAGACAAAAGGTGGCTACTTTGAAGAATCTCAAATATAAAATATATTTTGATTTGTTTAACACTTTTTTGGTTACTACATGATTCCATATGTGTTATTGCATAGGTTTGATGTCTTCACTATTAGTCTAAAATGTAGAAAATATAAAAAATAAAGAAAAAGCCTTGAATGAGTAGGTGTTCTAAAACTTTTGACCGGTAGTGTATATACAGCACATTCGGAAGGTTTTCAGACCCCTTCACCTTTTCTACATTTTTTTACATTACCAAAACATATCTGCAGCATTGAAGGTCCCCAAGAAACTCCATCATTCTTGTGGCCAGTGACCATGGTGATGCTCTCTGTGCTCGGATAATTTATTGTTATTTATTCAACCTTCATTTAAACATGGAGTCAATTTGAGATTAAAAGTCTATTTTACAAGAGAGCCATGTATACATTACAATAAAAACATAATTATAAAGCAACATGCACACATTTGTGTACAAAACAATATAATTCAGCATACAATAAACCAAAACGACATAGAGGACCTCAATCAATCATTTAAACTTCCTGAGTGGCACCGGCACATCTAATTGCAGTGAACTCTGCAGATTGTTCCACAAATTAGGGGCCTAAAAACAAAACGCAGATTTTCCCAAATCTGTGGAGACTGAAGGGATCTAGTGTTGTCCATTCCTGAGAACAGGTTTGGTAACTTATGATTCTTACCTTAATTAATGAAGTTACATATGGAGGGATGTTCTGTAAGATATCTTTGTAAATAAATCAAAGAGAATGCAGCTCTCTTCTTCCAGACAGAGAGGTCCATCCCACATTTTCATACAGACTACAATGATGAGTCCTAAGATTGTCCCCTGTGATAAAACGTATTGCGGAATGTTACGCTGACGCGGCTTACCTACTTTATCAGTCTCTTGTGTCAACCTCACAACTTCGAGAAAAAGAGGAACAAAACAAACAAGAACTGTGCGTCCGAACAAGCGCAGTAACATAATTACCTGTCATAGGTTGAATAAACAAAACACACACACAAAAAAAAAGTGTTTCCACAGAGACAGTCTAGAAGACCGAGACCCATTTCTGTCTGGCTGCTAGATATGTTGTATTTAACCTTTATTTAACTAGGCAAGTCAGTTAAGAATAAATTCTTATTTACAATGACGGTCTACCCTGGCAAAACCTGGACAACACTGGGCCACTACAGCCTGGATTTAAACCAGGGTCTGTAGTGACGCCTCTTGCACTGAGATGCAGTGCCTTAGACTGCTGCACCACTCGGGAGCCTTCCAGAAAATGGGAAACTTTCACTAACAATCAGCATGTACATTTTTAAAATTTTAAATCTACAAAATATTTGTATCTTGACTAGATAGATGTAATTTGGATAAAGCTTGCCTGACACCACATCACTGTATGAAGGAGGTGATGGAAGGAGGGCCCTTGACACACTTGTGCTGTGGGCACTCTTCATTCTTTATATCACACAGGCTGTATTTACAAAGTCGTGGTAACTGTGGAGGAGTTTGTCAGATGTGTTACCAATTTCAACAATAAGTGTGTCTGTGTGTGTGTATCAAGTCAGCGGGTAGAGTGTAACAGTGGGGTTGATGTCTCTGATCTCCTTCTCAGTAGGGATGTAGGCACAGCCGTAGAGGTGCAGTAGCTTCAAACTAGAGACAGAGAGAGAGAGGCCCATTAGACTTTTTTTTTATAAAGCCCTTATTAAAATTCCCTGAACAGAAATCAACAGAAAACGGACATTTCTAAGGGTCGTTGATTTTTCCTCTCAATCTGTCTGCTCATCACTTTGTGTGTTATGCCTCTGGGGTTTCCCAAGGTACAGATCTAGGATCAGCTTCCCCTCCCCAATGTTAACCTTAGCCGTTAGTGGGGAAAACCACCCTCCGTCGTTGACATGCATGTGTGCTTTAGTTCTACCGTTTGCACTGCCTGCTGAGGTTGTGGATGGCCTCTGGGCTGATCTGGCAGAAGCTCAGTTTGACAGTGTGGAGATGAGTGCTGCAGTACTTTGCCAACAGGCTCACCCTGTTAGGGACACACAAGTTACACACAGTCAGTGACACACAAGTTACACACAGTCAGTCACACACAAGTTACACACACAGTCAGTGACACACAAGTTACACACATAGTCAGTGACACACAAGTTACACACAGAGTCAGTGACAAACAAGTTACACACACAGTCAGTGACACACAAGTTACACACAGTCAGTGACACACAAGTTACACACATAGTCAGTGACACACAAGTTACACACATAGTCAGTGACACACACACACAGCCAAGGAGAAGTCAAGAATGTTATAAGCATGGAAGCATTAGAATATCAACCCTGCAAGCTTCTGCATGACTGTGGGCTTAGTCTACAAATGTAGGATCTTAATTTGATCACAGAAGTTTCTTGCAAAGCAGGTCATGCATATTTGTACTGTTTTTGAGTTTTAAAAAGGCTTTGAAAGTTTGCAATTTCCACTTTGAAATTTCAGACTTGATTTGATCTAATGAAAAATGTATCAAGCCCTACAAAAATGTCCATTATTTATAATCCACATACCAACTCACATTTCCTGTTTCTGCTGGAATATATTCCTGCTGTAGCAAACTGTCTCAAAAAAATAAATATCCATATAAAAAAAGATATATGCAGTGCATTCGGAAAGGAATAAGACCCCTTGACTTTTTCCACATTTTGTTACGTTACAGCCTTATTCTAAAATTGATTAAATAAATAAAACATCCACATCAATCTACTAACAATACCCCATAAATACAAAGTGAAAACATATTTTAAAATATTCCTTCAAATATAATGAAAACTTATTTACATAAGTATTCAGACCCTTTGCTATGAGACAAAAAATTGAGTTCAGGTGCATCCTGTTTCCCAATGATCATCCTTGAGATGTTTCTACAACTTGAATGGAGTCCACCTGTGGTAAATTCAATTGATTGAACATGATTTGGAAAGGCACACACCTGTCCATGTAAGGTCCCACAGTCGACAGTGCATGTCAGAGAAAAAAACAAGCCATGAAGTTGAAAAAATTGTCCGTAAAGGTCAGAGACAGGATTGAGTCGCAGCACTCCACCAATCAGGCCTTTATGGTAGAGTGGCCAGACAGAAGCCACTCCTCAGTAAAAGGCACATGACAGCACTCTTGGAGTTTGCCAAAAGGCACTTAAAGGACTGTCAGACTATGAGAAACAAGATGATCTGGTCTGATGAAACCAAGATTGAACTCTTTAGCCTGAATACCAAGCATCACATCTGGAGGAAACCAGACACAACTCATCATCTGGCCAATACCATCCCTACGGGGAAGCACGGTGGTGGCAGCATCATGCTGTGGGAATGTTTTTAGTGGCAGGGACTGGGAGACTTGTCAGGATCGAGGGAAAAATGAATGGAGAAAAGTACAGAGAGATCCTTGATGAAAACCTGATCAGGAGCACTCAGTACCTCAGACTGCGGCGAAGGTTCACCTTCCAACAGGACAACGACAATACGCACACAACCAGCATTTTCAGCATTATTCAATAGATTCACCATCAACATCCAAAATACTCTTTTCAAGATCTGGCCTTGAAATACATTCAAATACAGACCGCAGAGCTAAAATGGTGATTAATGCATTCATGATATCAATTTTGTCAGTAATAGGGCCGGAATCTAAATGTATCATTTGGGGGAGAGAAAAGGAGACACAACCCTTCAGTGATGTAACATCTTTCCAAAATGTAGCAGGGTTCCCTGTATATTCAGATAGTGTATTAACATAATATCTAATTTAGCTTGTTTAACTAGTTTTACACACAGATTTCTCAACCGCCTGAAAGACTGCCGAGTCTGTGAATCTCTGTTGTGTATGACTTCAGATAGCGCTGAACTGAACCAAGGGCAATACTTATTTTTAATTGTACGTTTTTTAAATTTAGCCCAAACAACTACCTCTCCCCCTACTGTATTTATTTATTTATTTTGCTCCTTCGCACTCCCATTATTTCTATTTCTACTTTGCACATTCTTCCACTGCAAATCTACCATTCCAGTGTTTTTTAAATATATTTTTTACTTGCTATATTGTATTTACTTCGCCACCATGGCGTTTTTTGCCTTTACCTCCCTTGTCTCACCTCATTTGCTCACATTGTACATAGACTTGTTTTTCTACTGTATTATTGACTGTATGTTTGTTTTACTCCATGTGTGTTGTTGTACCGGTCGAACTGCTTTGCTTTATCTTGGCCAGGTCGCAATTGTAAATGAGAACTTGTTCTCAACTAGCCTACCTGGTTAAATAAAGGTGAAATAAAATAAAAATACAAATAAAAAAGGGAGCATGTTGTCATGACGTTGGCCCGTGGGTAAGGTTTATGACCCCCCCATAAATACCTTTCTCCCTTCCCTCTCTCTTGACTCTACAGAAGGAATAGCCTTTGAATAGCCTTTGATAAACATAGAGAGTCTGGGAACATCAAACAAGTGGAGGGAAAGGAACCATATGCGTTGGTACTTAATGAATATGATGTCAGTTCGGTTGCCATCTGCTAAATTACGACTGATGACAGGACGACCTAAACTGTATCTGGGAAAGTCTACACATTATAGTTATTAGATTCACATGGAATTGTTGTGCAAATCAAATGTTTAAATATCAAATTATTTGTGAAAAGATTAAATGTAATTTTAGCTTCCAAATAAGAGATTTGGGTTTTCATAAGGTTAGGGCTCTGCCCAATCAGTGGCCCACCCCTGTGAAGAGACATTGGTTATAAACTATGAAACACACCCTTCTCTCCCTCCACTATATAAGCCCTTGACGAAAATGTAACCTCCTGTTCCGAGGACAATAGGATGACAGTCCATACGTTGAAATGGACTAACATGTCAACTACAGAACTAAGCCAACCTCAGCGTGAGCTTTGGTTGCGAATGGTATGAACTTTGAAGTGATACCTCCTAGCCATTGAGTTAGCAGCGGCCACTGTAAACGTGGGCTAGGAAAGGACAGACAGAGTATCCCATCTACCACACAACTACGACACTACAACATATCCCGTTCCCCACCAGAGACACTCTTCAAATGACAAAGGACTCTGTTGTGCAACACGGCCTTCCATCTACCACCAACCTATTGAAGCACAGCTCAGAGTTAAAATGTATTGCATTTTCCTTTTCCAAATGGGCGGTAATTTAGAATGCATAAGATCCTGTATTTACGATAGAGTAGCTGCCTACGGCCCGATAGAGACATCCCTTTGTTCTTCAGTCTTCCCGCTCTTTCACTCAAACCCAACCCCCGTTCTTTGTGTAACCAGCTGTCATATCTGTTCCATCCGCTAGGGACGTTTTCCTTTATTTATGACATCATTTGTAATCAATATATGATTCATTCTGTGTATATGTAATTCTGTGTGATTAGTTAGGTATTTAGTACATAAATAATTAAACCCAATTTTGTATTGCTGATTCAACTTGTTAGCCAGGGTTCGTGAAGATAACCAAGAATTTACAACTTTCAGATGAGACTGAATTAAGGTGCCGATTAATATTGACTGCTATTGATGTAAAATATTACTAGGTCTTTAAGAGTTTATTCGGAAGATAACAGCTCTATAAATATTATTTTGTGGTGCGCCGACTTTCTCGTTAGTTACATTTACATGATTAGCTCAATCAGGTAATATTAATTACAGAGAAAGGATTTTATAGAATAGCATGTCATACCACTTAATCCGGCATAGCCAAAGACACGACAATGTTTATCTATAAAACAATTGAAACATTTGAGAAGTGGTTCAGAGCCAACTCTGGGTCAGGTATAGATGCAATACAATCAAAGTCACCAAAATAAAGATCACAAAAAAAGGCCTGTTCATTGAAATGATCAAAATTCCTCTTGTTAATAAAACAAGGTTTGGATCGAGGCATCTGTATATCCCTGACACATACAATGAGGCATTGGACACTAATATCCATAGCAAATACCCCACTCCCAGAATATTTCTCTGGACTATTTGAAAATATGAGGTCAATCAAAGTCGATTTCGTAGGGTCCTTTAAGTTTGGACAAGTGGGCTTTGTAATCAGCTGGGTTAAAAGCAGTGGTCCGAGCTTAATCATTGCTTTAAAGCAGTGCGTCTTTGTGACAGTGGTCACTGTGCGGTCATTAAAGTCTCTAGTAGTTTGTTGCTAGTGAATAACCAATCCCTTTCATAGTGTGCAGATTAATGGAAGAATCCAATGAACAATATTAATGTGTTGTGTGTCAACAAAGTTACAGACACGGCAACCAGTGGAAGTGCAATTCAAGTGCAGGTTGAGTCAAATCAAATCAAATTTTGTGTCACATACACATGGTTAGCAGATGTTAATGCGAGTGTAGCGAAATGCTTGTGCTTCTAGTTCCGACAATGCAGTAATAACCAACGAGTAATCTAACCTAACAATTTCACAACAGTTACCTTATACACACAAGTGTAAAGGGATGAAGAATATGTACATAAAGATATATGAATGAGTGATGGTACAGAACGGCATAGGCAAGATGCAGTAGATGGTATCAAGTACAGTAGGGTAGGGTATGGGTATGTAAAACATTATATAAGTGGCATTGTTTAAAGTGGCTAGTGATACATGTATTACATAAAGATGGCAAGATGCAGTAGATGGTATAGAGTACAGTATATACATATGAGATTAGTAATGTAGGGTATGTAAACATTATATTAAGTGGCATTGTTTAAAGTGGCTAGTGATACATTTTTTACATGTATAACAGCAGCCACTCAATGTTAGTGGTGGCTGTTTAACAGTCTGATGGCCTTGAGATGATGGCCTTGAGAAGCTGTTTTTCAGTCTCTCGGTCCCTGCTTTGATGCACCTGTACTGACCTGGCCTTCTGGATGATAGCGGGGTGAACAGGCAGTGGCTGGGGTGGTTGTTGTCCTTGATGATCTTTATGGCCTTCCTGTGACATCGGGTGGTGTAGGTGTCCTGGAGGGCAGGTAGTTTGCCCCCGGTGATGCGTTGTGCAGACCTCACTACCCTCTCGAGAGCCTTACGGTTGTGGGCAGAGCAGTTGCCGTACCAGTCGGTGATACAGCCCGCCAGGATGCTCTCGATTGTGCATCTGTAGAAGTTTGTGAGTGCTTTTGGTGACAAGCCAAATTTCTTCAGCCTCCTGAGGTTGAAGAGGTGCTGCTGCGCCTTCTTCACAACGCTGTCTGTGTGAGTGGACCAAATCAGTTTGTCTGTGATGTGTCCTCCGAGGAACTTAAAACTTACTACCCTCTCCACTACTGTCCCGTCGATGTGGATGGGGGTTGCTCCCTCTGCTGATTCCTGAAACACACAATCGTCTGCAGACTTGATGATTGAGTTAGAGGCGTGCATGGCCACGCAGTCGTGGGTGAACAGGGAGTACAGGAAAGCGCTCAGAACGCACCCTTGTGGGGCCCCAGTGTTGAGGATCAGTGGGGTGGAGATGTTGTTACCTACCCTCACCACCTGGGGGCGGACCGTCAGGAAGTCCAGTACCCAGCTGCACAGGGCAGGGTCGAGACCCAGGGTCTCGAGCTTGATGACGAGTTTAGAGGGTACTATGGTGTTAAATGCTGAGCTGTAGTCGATGAACAGCATTCTCACATAGGTATTCCTCTTGTACAGATGGTTTAGGGCAGTGTGCAGTGTGGTTGCGATTGTGTCGTCTGTGGACCTATTGAGGCGGTAAGCAAATTGGAGTGGGTCTAGGGTGTCAGGTAGGGTGGAGGTGAGTTGTCCTTGACTAGTCTCTCAAAGCACTTCATGATGACAGAAGTGAGTGCTACAGGGTGGTAGTCATTTAACTCAGTTACCTTAGCTTTCTTGGGAACAGGAACAATGGTGGCCCTCTTGAAGCTTGTGGGAACAGCAGACTGGGATAAGGGTTGATTGAATATATCTGTAAACACACCAGCCAGCTGGTCTGCGCATGCTCTGAGGATGCGGCTGGGGATGCCGTCTGGGCTTCCAGCCTTGCGAGGGTTAACACGTTTAAATGTTTTACTCACGTTGGCTGCAGTGAAGGAGAGTCCGTAGGTTTTGGTAGCGGGCCGTGTCAGTGGCACTGTATTGTCCTCAAAGCGAGCAAAGAAGTTGTTTAGTCTGTCTGGGAGCAAGACATCCCGGTCCGCGATGGGGCTGGTTTTCTTTTTATAATCCGTGATTGACTGTAGACCCTGCCACATACCTCTTGTGTCTGAACCGTTGAATTGTGACTCTACTTGTCTCTATACTGATGCTTAGCTTGTTTGATTGCCGTCATGTTTCTGGTCAAAAGCAGTGGTTCGCGCTTTCAGTTTTGCGTGAATGCTGCCATCAATCCATGGTTTCTGGTTGGGGAATGTTTTGATAGTTGCTGTGGGTACAACATCGCCAATGCACTTGCTAATGAACAGCTTATTCGTCAATGTTGTTGTTTGACGCAATGCGGAACATATCCCAATCCACGTGATTGAAGCAATCTTGAAGCGTGGAATCAGATTGGTCGGATCAGCGTTGACCAGACCTGAGCGCGGGAGCTTCCATTTTCAGTTTCTGTCTATAGGCTGGAAGCATCAAAATGGAGTCGTGGTCAGCCTTTCCGAAATGAGGGCGGGGAGAGCCTTATATGCATCGCGGAAGTTAGAATAACAATGATCCAGGGTTTTACCAGCCCTGGTAGCACAATCAATATGCTGATAGAATTTAGGGAGTCTTGTTTTCAGATTAGCCTTGTTAAAATCCTCAGCTACAATGAATGCAGCCTCAGGATATGTGGTTTCCAGTTTACATAGAGTCAAATAAAGTTTGTTCAGGGCCATCGATGTGTCTGCTTGGGGGAGAATATATGCGGCTGTGATTATAATCGAAGAGAATTCTCTTGGCAGATAATGCGGTCGACATTTGATTGTGAGGAATTCTAAGTCAGGTGAACAGAAGGACTTGAGTTCCTGTATGTTGTTGTGACCACACCACGTCTCATTAACCATAAGGCATACCCACCCGCCCCTCTTCTTACCAGAAAGATGTTTGTTTCTGTTGGCACGATGCGTGAAGAAACCAGCTGGCTGTACCGACTCCGTTAGAGTCTCTCGAGTGAGCTATGTTTCCGTGAAGCAAAGAACGTTACAGTCTCTGATGTCTCTCTGGAATGCTACCCTTGCTCGGATTTCATCAACCTTGTTGTCAAGAGACTGGACATTGGCGAGTAGTATGCTCGGGAGCGGTGCGCGATGTGCCCGTCTCCGGAGCCTGACCAGAAGACCGCTTCGTCTGCCCCTTTTACGGCGTGGTTCTATTGGTCCCCCGGCTGGGATCCGATCCATTGTCCTGGGTGGTGGGCAAAACACAGGATCCGCTTCGGGAAAGTCGTATTCCTGGTCGTAATGATGGTGAGTTGACGTTGCTCTTATATCCAGTAGTTCCTCCCGACTGTATGTAATAAAACCTAAGATGACCTGGGGTACCAATGTAATAAATAACACGTAAAAAAACAAAATACTCCATAGTTTCCTAGGAACGCGAAGCGAGGCGGCCATCTCTGTCAGTGCCGGAAGTAGATGTAGAGTATGTGATATATTATAGTAGCCCTGTAACATAGTCTCTGTCCCAAATGGCACCAGATTCCCTATATAGTACAGTATCAGAAACCTATGGACCCCAGGAAGAGTATCTGCTGCTTCTGCAAAAGCTAATAAACACATAATACAAGTAGTGCACTATAAAGGAAATAGGGTGCCATTTAAGACACACTGATAGTGTAGCCTACCCTCTGGTCCCTGTGGCGGTGGAGCTCAGGTCCAGGTACTGCAGGCATCTACAGGCCACAGCTACAGCCTTAACACCAGCATCACTCACCTTACCGCAGCCACTTAGATCCAACAACCTGACACACACACAGACACAGACAGACATGCATACACACACCACAGACACACCACAGACAAAGACACAGACGACACACACACACACACACACACACACACACACACACACACACACACACACACACACACACACACACACACACACACACAGACACACACACACACACACACACACACACACACACACACACACATACAAGCAAACGTGTGAAACAAGAGTGAATGACTGAATGAATGAGTGATTGACTTACAGGCTGGCTGTTTGCGTATACATAGAAGCATACCTGATGTGGGGAGTGTGGGTGCTGATCTTGTGCAGGCTCATGTCAGTGACTCCAGGGCAGGAGCTGAGGGTCAGCCTCTGGAGTTCAGGGCACTGCAGGAGGACCTGATGAACTGTCTGATCACTCACCTATACAGGTGGGATGAACATCAATGACTACTAATAATATTTACATATCCTACATTACTAATAATATTTACATATCCTACATTACTAATCTCATATGTACATATATACTGTATTCTACACCATCTACTGCATCTTGCCTAAGCCTCACGGCCATCGCTCATCCATATATATACTGTATTTTATACCATCTACTGCATCTTGCCTAAGCCGCACGGCCATCTCTCATCCATATATTTCTATGTACATATTCTTATTCATCCCTTTACATTTGTGTGTATTAGGTAGTTGTTGTGAATTTGTTAGATTACTTGTTAGATATTACTACACTGTAGGAACTAGAAGCACAAGCATTTCACTACACTCAAATTAACATCTGCTAACTATGCGTATGTAACCAATAAGATTTGATCTGATTTGATTTGACTACTAAGCATCAAATACACACACACACACACACACACACACACACACACACACACACACACACACACACACACACACACACACACACACACACACACACACACACACACACACACACACACACACACACACACACACTTACTGCGTGCAGTCCAGTCAGGTTAAGGGCTTGAAGGCGTTTGAGTCGTGACGTCACCAGGGTCAGATAGGGGTGAGTGACCTTAGGGATCTGGCCGATGTTCAGAGTCTCCAGCCCAGGACACAACTCTGACACTGTGTTCAGACATGAGGGACTGATAGACAGGCAGCCAAACACTTCCAACCTGCGCAGACTGGTACACACACATTAAAATAAACTAACATACAAGTTACACACACACACACACACACACACACACACACACACACACACACACACACACACACACACACACACACACACACACACACACACACACACACACACACACACACACATCAAAGTACAAAAGCCTTTTCCACACTTCCACACTCACCTGTCTCTGCATCTTATGACGAGGGCATTCAGGGCTTCATCTGTAACTTGGCAACCATTGAGAACAACAGTCTTCAGGCTGCAGACATGCGTCACAAGCCATGTTATTTCATATTATCTGAAAGCCTTGTTAAACGCATATCATTATGTAACAACATCAAACTGCGATACATGAACCATGTGTTACAGATGGTAATGGGACTAAGGCCTACCCAGTGCAGGTGTCAGTCAGTGCTTTGATGCCCGTGTCAGTCGCTCCGCTCCAGCTGACGTCCACACAGGTCATGTGATCACAGTGTTGACCACTCAGAGTCAGCACCAGGTCACCATGGAGACCAGGCCCACTGCAGCTTGTCACACTCAGCACCTGTAGCCAATGAACAGGTCTCACAACGGGACAAAAATAACAGTGTTTTTGTTTCCTCCACATTATTACAGTTCTCGATCTTTCTGTACAACACAGCAGTTGGTACAGTATGTGACGGGTTAAAACTACCTCCAGAGAAGCTTGACTTAGTTTGAAAAACTCCTTTAGCCCGCTCGGGGTGATTGACAGTCCGCTGCACCTGTAGATAGTCAGGCTTCGAGGATTACGCACACCCACACTGCTCAGCCATTGGTCAGTTAAAGATGAGCTGTTCTCCACACTAACAACCTGCCCTAAAGAGAAATACAGTTTGAAATATATATATTTTTTTACTTTGATATAAGTATTATGGGTATACTGTTGTTTGTGTGTGAGTGTGTGTGATTTCACAGCTCTCGTTAACTCCTGTTTCAGCAGAGAGTCTTACTAGGGGACAGCTGGGGACAGAGGAAGACCCACACACCTCACTCACTCGTTCATTTACTTCCTCAGAGACTTACATAGTGTGTGGTCATTGGCCAGTCGGAGCAAGTGGAGGCAGACCTGGGCCACTGTAGACAGATCTCTGTGTGGCAGGAGGGACAGTATGGATACCCATACCTCATCAGGGAGAGACAGCCACTGTACACAGCCCCCTACAGGCTGGGGGAGAGAGTGTATTCTACTGATTACTCAACACACACACCAGTACACTACCCTCAACACACACACCAGTTCACTACCATCAACAAACACACCAGTGCACTACACTCAACACACACACCAGTACACTACCATCAACACACACACCAGTACACTACACTCAACACACACACCAGTACACTACCATCAACACACACACCAGTACACTACACTCAACACACACACCAGTACACTACACTCAACACACACACCAGTACACTACCATCAACACACACACCAGTACACTACCATCAACACACACACACCAGTACACTACACTCAACACACACCAGTACACTACCATCAACACATACACCAGTACACTACACTCAACACACACACCAGTACACTACCATCAACACACACACCTTTACACTACCATCAACACACACACACCAGTACACTACACTCAACACACACACACCAGTACACTACACTCAACACACACACCAGTACACTACACTCAACACACACACCAGTACACTACACTCAACACATACACCAGTACACTACACTCAACACACACACCAGTACACTACCATCAACACACAGACCTTTACACTACCATCAACACACACACCTTTAGACTACACTCAACACACAGACCTTTACACTACCATCAACACACACACCAGTACACTACCATCAACACACACACCTTTACACTACCATCAACACACACACCAGTACACTACCATCAGCACACACACCAGTACACTACCATCAACACACACACACCAGTACACTACCATCAACACACACACACCAGTACACTACACTCAACACACACACCTTTACACTACCATCAACACACACACCTTTACACTACCATCAACACACAGACCTTTACACTACCATCAACACACACATCTTTACACTACCATCAACACACAGACCTTTACACTACCATCAACACACAGACCTTTACACTACCATCAACACACACACCACAGATGTACATAACCAGTGCTCAGCTGTTTGACTGTTTAGCGGTCAGTAATGAAATACAGTATAGAAATGCATCTTACTGCCAGTTTGAGAGCCCTGGTCACAGGAATATTAGTTGCATTGGTATTCACAGCACTGCCTAAAGAAGTACAAAATGCTTTACATCAGGCATGTGTGATACAGATACAAAACAACATACCACTTACGGTGGGTGTCCACTTAAAGTTGACTAGCAACAACAAATGGGACCTAAAAGACACCCACCATGAGTGCCCCACAAAATTTTCCCAAGAAGAGGCAAAAAAAAACAAAAAAAACACAACAAACTAAAAAACAGGAAGCAAACCAAAAAGTGTAGCAAAACAAAAACATGGAAATCAAATGAAAGACCTGTAACAGTAAGGGTGTGTGTATGTATGTATGTGTGTGTGTATGTATGTATGTGTGTGTGTGTGTGTCTGTGTCTGTGCGTGCATGTGTGTGTGTGTGTCTGTGGGTGTGTCTGTGTGTGTGTGTGTGTGTAATCTCGCTTTCATTCTGTCTAAATCCGTGAAGAGTCTTATGACTATTGCGAGGTTGTGAGGGGCGAAATTAATTTCAAACCAAGATCTTGAGTTTCCCCCAAAAACATAACACGCATTATGTAACTTCTTCAACCTTTTATGCCCTGCATTCTGGATTCTTGTATAGCTTTGTGTTCTAAGAAACAGGGTTCTGTAATAACCGGTCACATTACACTTTATACTTGATAAAGGGTTTAGTTAGACAGTGTACTACAGATAAAAAGGTATCTATAAACTAAGATTTGATATACTATAAACTGTTCCATATACATTATAATGTGCATCAGTGGACATATAGTAATCTAGTGTAGCAGTTGTCTCTGCTGTGCTCACCCAGAGGGAGCTGAAGTGTTGTTGGTGGTCTGGGTCCAGAACAGGAACTTTCAGACACTACACCTGCTGAGTGGGGTCTGTTGGGGTGCTGGGACCTGCAGCCAAAGGAGGGAGATGTCAGTGACAGTTCATCTAATCTGTCTGGTTACAGTATTATGTAGAGTTGTGTTGTCTCTCTTGTCGTGATGTGTGATTTGTTTTATATATATTTTTTAAATATTTTTAATCCCAGCCCCTGTCCCTGCAGGAGGCCTTTTGCCTTTTGGTAGGCCGTCATTGTAAATAAGATTTTGTTCTTAACTGACTTGCCTAGTTAAATAAAGGTTAAATAAAAATAAATAAATACAATCTCTAGAGGTCAGGCTATTAACTAGGAACTAAATGGAAGCAAACGGGTGAAAACAAGGAGAGACTAACCTGAACTTCTCCAATAACAATTTTTTCATTTGATCTAACTATGCAAATCAGTTAAGAACAAATTCTTATGTTCAATGACAGCCTAGGAACGGTGGGTTAACTGCCTTGTTCAGGGGCAGAATGACAGATTTTTACCTTGTCAGCTCGGGGATTCGATCTTGCAACCTTCCAGGTACTAGTCCAACACTAACCACTAGGTTACCTGCTGCCCCAATGCCCATTATCACTGCAAAACTTTGTCTGTTGCAAAATGTTTTGCTACGCTTTACTATGGTGTGCACTAATGAATACTGCCCCTATATGTAGGACCTTCCACCCCAACCTGGGATATGGATGCCTGATGAAGACCTAAGGGTCGAAATGTTGTAAATAAATATCACCTGGGAGCATGAGCAGCAGTGTGACGTTTTCCTTTCTGTTTTCCATGAGTTAGCCTACAACCCCAGGACCTGTGGAAAGTACCTGGATGTGCGTATGTTCTTCAGGTTTTATACTCTAATGAATACACCACGCATGCTGATGTCTTTCTGAGTGCAGGTGCAGTCCCGCTGATAGACTACAGAGAGCAGTGTGACTCCCTTTGAGTGTGACTTGCCACAGGGCAGCTTCCAGTGTTTTTTGTGGAATTAAAAAAGTGCCGGTACTCACTTACATTTTTTACAAAAAATTGTGTTATGCCATTTCGCAGACACTTTTCTCATGAAAGATGTCACCATGGAAGCACTTCTCATGAAAGATGTTCCCGTGGCAGCATTTCTCATGATAGATGTTACCGTGGCAGCACTTCTCCATGAGTGAAGGATGACCAGGAGAGGCTTGACCTTTCCCAGAACCTCCAGGAATGACCGCGACCTCTGACACGAGCCTGACTCCTGGCACCAGGTTGACCTCCGCTGCTCTTGGGCTGCATCACTGACCAAAGGCAAACAAAGAACACACCCAGAGATATCATGGCACGGTCTCTACAACACACAGAGCTGTATGTAATGAGTGTGTACGTCATCTCTAGGTAAGGTAGGTATGCTGTTTTATTTCACGTCTGAATAGGATGCTATATTAGAGACATACCTCTACTGTTCTTCACTTCTGAACTCTTGAATGGTGCACGCCTCCCATCGTTGTGGATGTCCTGATGGACATGTTGCTTAGCAACCACCAGCTCAGCACTCAGAGGTTGCTCGGAGTGGTCAGCCGTTTGGTCAGCAGGTAGGGTCATGACGTCAGCAGGTAGGGTCATGACGTCAGCAGGTAGGGTCATGACGTCAGCAGGTAGGGTCATGACGTCTGCAGGTAGGGTCATGACGTCAGCAGGTAGGGTCATGACGTCAGCAGGTAGGGTCATGACGTCAGCAGGTAGGGTCATGACGTCAGCAGGTAGGGTCATGACGTCTGCAGGTAGGGTCATGACATCAGCAGGTAGGGTCATGACGTCAGCAGGTAGGGTCATGACGTCAGCAGGTAGGGTCATGACGTCAGCAGGTAGGGTCATGACGTCAGCAGGTAGGGTCATGACGTCAGCAGGTAGGGTCATGACGTCTGCAGGTAGGGTCATGACGTCAGCAGGTAGGGTCATGACGTCTGCAGGTAGGGTCATGACGTCAGCAGGTAGGGTCATGACGTCTGCAGGTAGGGTCATGACGTCAGCAGGTGCTTGGTTCTGCTCTGTTCTGAGGTGGTCCAAACGGGACACACACAGCAGATACTCCTCATACACACTCAGGCCCTCTGACACCCAGCCGTTGGCTCCCCAATCTAGATGTTCACCCTCTAGTGCGACCCTAGAGGATCCATAAGGTATGATACTACTGGTTCCCTCAAGGCCTGTTTTTGGGTCCTCCTCCTCCGCCACCGCCTTCTCCTCTTTGTGTTCCTGCATTCCCAAAACTCTGTCCTCTCTCTCTCCACAATCCCCTTCCCTTGATATGAGGTCATGGGCTCTGGATAAAGGACCATATCCAGGCAACCATAGGATAGTGTCACTGTCCACTGAGGAGCAACAGTTTGTAACGCTACTGTCTCTGTCTCTTAGGCTCTCACTGATGGAAACACCATCTCTCCCCTCAGGATGAGGAGCTATTGGTTTGTGGGGAGTCTGGTCTGCCTGAGGGTTGTCTACACCAAGGAAACATGGTTGGTCATTGTTATCCTCTTGTGGCCCAGAGAACAGGACCAGCTCCTTATGCCCAGGATTCTCTTTAAACTCAGGCCCAGAAAACTCACGGCCACCTGGGGTGTGGGAGAGAGTGTGGCAGGGCAGTGGGGTGGTGTATGGAAGCCTGGTCAGAGGCTCTGATTGGCCTACCATGTTTTCTCTCACATTTCTGCTTCTGACAAGATTGTGGAAGGTTTCACGCTGGGAGACAGCAGCTCTTCCACCGACCTCGAGTCGATGCGCTGCTGAAGTAGAGTGCAAATGCGGGGAGGAAGGGGAGGTTCTGCTGAGATTATGCCCATCCTGACTGGTCCCGAGGAAATTCTTAGCCCAGTCCAACACATGGCGTAGCTTCTGCTGCTCAGTCAGGACTGAGCCCTCCAGGAGACCGGGATCCATCTCCAGAGAACTCTCCCCGCTAACACACTGTTAGACCCAGGACCACACTGCCCTCTGACCCTCTGACCCTGTGGCCACACCCAGTATCATGTGAACTACATCATCTGACCCTGTCTGCATTCCCACCGTCCCGTCCTTTCGCTGCCCCCCATTGGCACTCCAATCATACCCATGCTGAAATCAAAATGACAGAAAGTGAGATAAACTCAATGTATTAAAGCCTTGGTTGTAAGGTTGTAAACATACTGTATGTCATCTATGCACTTAAGTAAAATCAACAGACCAGAAGTACAGACACGAAACTAGTAGCCTACACACATATTCAACTGAAAGTGGTTTGCCATATAAACGTTTACTTGTTGCTATCATTTGCTATAAGAATAGCTTCTTACCCAGAAGTCTCTCCACTCCGGTCTCTTCAGCTGCTGAGCTGCTCACACAAACGTTGTTATAGAAACAAGACACATACTTACTCACCAAGGGAGACTGCAGCGAGAGACAGCCCACTACAGGGATTGGCCAGTCTCCATAGCGACAAATGTAAATACAAATGTATACCCTCATAGAGAAAGTAAATGCATGCTTTCAAAGGACAATGCTTTATAGTAGAAACAATATTGTTTCCACATTAATAATGCAGGCATAGTCAACCACATAAATAGACCTACTCTGCAAGACCACGATACGGAGACTATGGACTGTGAAATCTGAGAAGCGACACTTGAGGTCATTCGTTTTATTATTATTTTTTACCTGAATTTAACTCCTTGACTATAATAGCTGACTGCAAGAGCACTGTGTGTCCACTTTTATACCGAGGCCTGTGCTCTTTATCGTTTTAGATTACATAAGGTTCTTTAGCTAAGTTATTGACATGTTGATTTACTCATCATACCAAGAAAGAAAGAAAATGGCTCTGCATTCACTGTGTACAATCTCCTTTTAAACACCTGTCACACCATACACTAGTCACATACAGTACACCATGGGGTAGAGTTACATAGGCATTAGGTAAACAAAATGGGTTTTAGAATTTGTATTTCAATGTACAGTCCACATAAACCACAAGCTTAAAGGCCCAGTGCAGTCAAAAACATAATTTCTCTGTGTTTTATATATATTTCCACACCTTGGGGTTGGAATAATGATAATGCTCTTTTAGTGTAAGAGCTGTTTGAAAAGGCGGCGGGATGGAGTTTTTAATAGAGCAATAATAAAGAGTTTTCTGTTTTCCTCACAGTCGTTGCTTTTTTGCTAAGTAGCTATTCTTGTTGAATTATTTTATTGAAAACAACCACAGCAAGGTACTTAATTGTTACCCAGAAATGATTTGATATTGAGATAAAAATGGCTACATTGGACCTTTAATTAACCTTATTTGCCAATATTATTAAAATATCGTGTTTTCTGATTGAAGGTTGTGCTAATTTCAAAAGTGTACATGCTCTTTTATGTTCAATAAATTAATTAACTTAACAGTACACCATATTTCAATATATATTCATTTGGGGGGCTTTATTGTGGCAGTATTAACATATAAAACAACCATGTTTTTCTTTGAACATACAAACATTCAAAATTCACTTTACAAAGTTCATAAGGCTTTGTGTTCCAGCAGTGGTCAAACAACTGAAAACTTGCTCTTTTTTTTTTCAATTTACTCCCAGAGTTGTTTTAAAAGAGACGGAATAAGAAAAAAAACAAGTCCTACAAACTGATAACAACAAACAGCTACGGAGGGTAACGCTGCTATCCGTGCAAAACACGTTACATGCCCATTTAACATCGAAATAATCTATGAAAGAACATCTCCTTCCATCTGTACCATGTGATGTCTTACAGGTTTGCATATACGTGTCATACACCTGGACGACCTTTTTTAATCAGATCACTGAAGAGAAAGTGGGTGGTACGTATGACATCAACTCATGTGATTGCATGTTGTTTTTTAATCACAGTATTTGTGCCGAGCAGTCTTGACGGCCAAATCAGCAGTGTATAAATTGCATTTCAGTCTTTCAACTTGTGATGACATAGCTTTATCACTAGCATGGTACTTTCAACTCTCAGTCCTTAAACACTGATTGAAAAACATTACAAACAAACTAAACATGTTCTGTAGCTCAAATAAAAGAGCTTCATTGTGGGCAGTTTCCCTGCTAAGAAAACATGATAGAAAGGCCGAGAAATAGATAATACAAAGGAGAATGCTACGGTGTTATTGGGCTTCAGAACTTTATCGTCCACAGAATACCACGGCCTTTGTCATAGACTGACTCGTTATGATATGGATAACATGATGTGTGTGTCCATGCTAACATCATCAGTGACATCTGTTAGCAATAAGGTCAGGTGTTAGACATCTAGCTATGTTTATGGTCACAGACACATAAAAGCAACCTATTCTACTTGAGACACAATTCCAAATGGTCAATAGTCCCCATGTTTTAAAATGCAGTATCAAACGTGCTGGATTTAAATCAAATGAATCTGCTAAACTGGTTTATGGTTCTACATGATCACTGGTTTCATTATGCATTTCCTCTGACCATCATTATAGAATTTAATTTCTTGCCATCTGATTGGCTTCTTTTAATGCTCCAAAAATGTCAGGCGGACAGTTGGCTTCTAGTGGCTTTCAGAATAACGAACGCTGAACTGAAAACCCCCTACACCTCGCACAACGTCACTCAAGGTTATTCTGTGCACTACCCACTGTGCACTACCCACTGTGCACTACCCACTTGCTAAAATATGGATGTCGTGCATGCATCTAAGCTGGAAGGTAACCTACACATGGGTTGCTTACAAGGGAAAGACACAAAGAAAGAAAGTTCTGCACCACGATTGGCTTTTCTCTATATAACAGTATTTACAGACGAAGGCATGCAGTCTGCAGCTCAGAGCTCATCCACAGCATGAGTGAGGTCAGGCCCACTAAAGGGTGTGGCCTATTAACAAAGTACTGACGCTAGGGCATGTCTTATTGTACATGTGTATACATTAGGCCTATACATTGTGTTATACTTGTGTGTGTGTGTGTGTGTGTGTGTGGGGGGTAACGTCTCTGAGAAAAAGAAAACAAGTATGTTTTGAAGTCAGTGCCGTGGGAGAACATCTCCTTGGTTCAGCCCACTGTTTAAAGCTGGTTACGCATAACGTTATCGTTTATTCACATGAAAACACATTTGATGATTACACTGTGGCTAATAGAATAGGGGTAATGAGAGTGATTTCTGTGGTCATCCTACAGTACTGCAGACGAGTTAAATACATTGTGGGTCATTAGAGTACTTGTAAATTGGGACCAGAAGATTGAGCTGTGACAATGAGTCAGTGCCTGTGTGTTAGAGAATAAAAGATACAGAATTTAACTGACATTTATGGCTACAAACCTGTTGAGATATAATGATAGGGTTAATTAAAGGATATTTTATATTCACAAAATGTTTACGACTATAAAGTAAGTTGTGTGTTTCAATGTGGTGTTCGTTTAGATCATATTGTGTTTGCACACACAGAGACATAATTCAACGTGCGTATGTCCTTTCCTGAGAATACGGTCAAAATTGATATACACTCAGTGGCCAGTTTATTAGGTTCACCCCGTTCACAAAAATGATTCGCTCCTACAGATAGTGAGTCAGGTGGCCGTGTCTTGCTACATAAAGCAGGCAGACAGGCAGGGAGGCATTCAGTTACTGTTCCATTGATTGTTAGAATGGGCAAAACCAGTGCCCTAAGTGACTTTGTATGTGGTATGATCGTAGGAGCTAGGTGCACTGAATTCAGGCTGTTCTGGAGGCAAGATGGGTATACCTAATAAACTGGCCATTAAGTGTATTTTGCTATTTCGGCTGATCAGAATTCTGTTCATGCTGTATTACCTTTCACTCACAACCAATGAATCTGAACATGTTTTCCCCCAACAAACAGCTGCTTCTCTCAATATTACTGTACTTAAGGTAACATAATAAGTAGATATTAGACTGAGCTGTATGGCCCTCCCATTCGAACCATCACTTACCAATCATCTGCCACGATGCTTCACCAATATCTTACTAATGCATCATCTTATTGGTCAACCACTACAATCATAAAATAACAGCCATGAATGTCTTTCCTTTTCTCTACAGCCTGGCATTTCAGTTCCGACTGACCATGAGATGTACAGTACCTTCGGAAAGTTTTCAGACCCCTTGCCTTTTCCCTCCTTTTGTTGCGTTACAGCCTTATTCTAAAATGGATTAAATACATACAAATCCTCAGCAATCTACACACAATACCCCATAATGACAAAGTGAAAACAGTTTTTTTTAAATGTTTGCAAATTTAACTAAAACCAGAAATACCTTATTTACATAAGTATTCAGACCCTTTGCTATGAGACTCGAAATTGTGCTCGGGTGCATCCTGTTTCCATTGATCATCCTTGAGATGTTTCTACAACTTGATGGGAGTCCACCTGTGGTAAAATCAATTGATTGGACATGTGGAAAGGCACACTCCTGTCTATATAAGGTCCCACAGTTGAGAATGCATGTCAGAGCAAAAACCAAAGGAGAGTCACACACTCTAGGAGCTCAGATGCAAGAATGTAATATCCAACGTTTCTGCTTGGCTGTCGGAACGTTGGACATTACATTTTTGCATCTGAGCTCCTAGAGTGTGTGACTCTCCTTTATTTTCAAGTGTTCTACTCCGCTAGCCAGCACCTCGCCTAAATAGCTGTGCGTTTCTTTTTCTTCTAGAGCAAAAACCAAGCCATGAGAACGAAGGAATTGTCCGTACAGCTTCGAGACAGGATTGTTTCAAGACACAGATCTGGGGAAGAATACCCCCAAAAATTCTGCAGCATTGAAGGTCCCCAAGAACACAGAGGCCTTCATCATTCTAAAATAGAAGAAGTTTGGAACCACCAAGACTCTTCCTAGAGTTGGCTGCCAGGCCAAACTGAGCAATCGGGGTAGAAGGGCCTTGGTCAGGGAGGTTACCATGAGCCCGATGGTCACTCTGACAGAGTTTTAGAGTTCCTCTGTGGAGATCCATCTCTGCAGAACTCTATCAATCAGGCCTTTATGGTAGAGTGGCCAGATGGAAGCCACTCCTTAGTAAAACACACATGACAGCCCGCTTGGAGTTTGCCAAAAGGCACCTAAAGAACAAGATCGAACTCTTTGGCCTGAATGCCAAGTGTCACATCTGGAGGAAACCTGGCACCATCCCTACGGTGAAGCACGGTGGAGGCAGCTTCATACTGTGGGGATGTTTTTCAGCGGCAGGGACTGGGAGACTGGTCAGGATTGAGAGAAAGATGAACGGAGCAAAGTACAGAGTGATCCTTGATGAAAACCTACTCCAGAACGCTCAGGTCCTCAGACTGGGGCGAAGGTTCACCTTCCAACAAGACAACAACCCTAAGCACACAGCCAAGACAACGCAGGAGGGGCTTCGGGACAAGTATCTGAATGTCCTTGAGTGGCCCAGCCAGAACCCGATCGAACATCTTTGGAGAGACCTGAAAATAGCTGTGCAGCAACGCTCCCCATCCAACCTGACAGAGCTTGAGAAGATCTGCAGAGAAGAATGGGAGAAACTCCCCAAATACAGGTGTAGCGTTATACCTAAGAAGACTCAAGGCTGTAATCGCTGCCAAAGGTACTTCAACAAAGTACTGACTAAAAGGTTTCAATAATCATGTAAATGTGATATTTCTGGTCTTTATTTTTAATAAATTAACAACAATTTCTAAAAATCTGTTTTTGCTTTGTAATTATTGGGTATTTTGTGCAGATTGATGAGGGGAAAAAAACAATTTAATCCATTTTAGAATAAGGCTGTAACCTAACAAAATGTGGAATAAGTCAAGGGGTCTGAATACTTTCCGAAAGGCACTGTATTCTACTGTTGCTAACATCACATATTTATGTTAAAACTCTCAAATCCACTTGCCAGGTGACTGACTGAAACCTTCAATAATATCACATTTAGTTCAACACAAACAGACAGTTAACCAAACCTGTGCCACCTGACTCCAATGACATCAGAGAATCTGAAACAGTTCATCTGTGTTGTAAAAGATTGTGCTATATCTTTATAGTAAAACCCATGGTGCTACCAGTCAAGTCAAGTGACAGTAGTCTTTAAAAATAGTTGACTTTGACCCCCAACCCATAGCTTCAATAAACTTGTAAGTAGATCCTCTGACTGAAAAATTCCTGAAATACTTTGCATCACATTTATTTTTTACAAAACATTAAAAAGAACTTTAAAGATTTATTTAGATCAATATTCATTTTTTTTGTAAATATACATATATACACTATATATACAAAAGTATGTGGACACCCCTTCAAATTAGTGGATTGGGCTATTTCAGCCACACCCGTTGCTGTCAGGTGTATACAATCGATTACATAACCATGCAATGTCCATTGACAAACATTGGCAGTAGAATGGCCTTACTGAAGAGCTCAGTGGCCTTCAACGTGGCACTGTCATAAGATGCCACCTTTCCAACAAGTAATTTCTTCAAATTTCTGCCCTGCTAGAGCTTTCCCAGTCAACTGTAAGTGCTGCTACTGTGAAGTGGAAACGTCTAGGAGCAACAATGGCTCAGCCGCGAAGTGGTAGGCCACACAAGCTCACAGAACGGGACCGCCGAGTGCTGACGCGCATAGCAACACTCACTACCGAGTTCCAAACTGCCTCTGGAAGCAACGTCAGCACAAGAACTGTTTGTCGGGAGCTTCATGAAATGGGTTTCCATCCACAGACAAGCCTAAGATCCCCATGCACAATGCCAAGCGTCGGCTGAAGTGGTGTAAAGCTTGCCCCCATTCGACTCTGGAGTGGTGAATCACTCTTCACCATCTGGCAGTCTGACGGACGAATCTGGGTTTGGCGGATCCCAGGAGAACGCTACCTGCCCGAATGCATAGTGCCAACTCTAAAGTTTGGTGGAGGAGGAATAATGGTCTGGGGAAGTTTTTCATGGGTAGGACTAGGCCCCTTAGTTCAAGTGAAAGGAAATCTTAATGCTGCAGCATACAATGACATTCTAGAAGATTCTGTGCTTCCAACTTTGTGGCAACAGTTTTGGGGAGGCCCTTTCCTGTTTCAGCATGACAATGCCCCCATGCACGAAGTGAAGTCTATACAGAAATGTTTTGTCAAGATCGGTGGGGAAGAACTTGACTGGCCTGCACAGAGCCCTGACCTCAACCCCATCTAACACCTTTGGGATGAATTGGAACGCCGACTGTGAGCCAGGCTTAATTGCCCAACATCAGTGCCCAACCTCACTAATGCTTTTGTGGCTGAATGGAAGCAAGTCCCCACAGCAATGTTCCAACATCTAGTGGAAAGCTTTCCCAGAAGAGTGGAGGCTGTTATAGCAGCAAAGGGGGTACCAACTCCATATTAATGCCCATGATTTTGGAATGAAATGTTCGACAAGCAGGTGTCCACATACTTTTGGTCATGTAGTGTATCTATCTGTAGGCTGTGGCTGTTATGTTGCCAGTGATATAGGGTTGCTCTCAGATCTATGTTCTCTCTCTGTCCCGCCCACTCCGCCATTACTGACAGTGTCTGGGATCAATCACTGACTCTGTTATGAAGAGGAGAGTCAATCAAATGAGCTCCAGAGACATATTTGTCTCGTACCTACTAGAAAATCACTGTCCAATCACAACCAATACCCATCAGCGTGTCAGCATCAGGAGCGAGCAGACAGAAACATGGTACAGAGTGAAAGCAACCCTCCCTCAACTTTCCTCCTCTTCCTACTCCTCCATTTCTCTTTCCACTCTCGTGTCTCCTCTCCACTTCAGTCCCATCCCAGCCTCTCCATGACCATGCTGATCTTACAGAGGATCCAGCGGCGCAGCGGGCAGTAGTACTCGTAGTGGAACTGCTCAAACTCAGGTGTCTGCCTGATCTCGTGCAAAAACGACACGTCTATGTCCGACTCCAGCAGCAGCAGCAGCATCGGTACGGCAACCAGCAGCACCCCTATCACCATGGCGATGAGGCGGACCGCGCTCAGCACGCACGTGTTCACCCGCTCATTCCTCGTCAGGAGGCGGAGCCCGCTACCTAACATGCTCCTCCCCACCACACGTGCACGCTCAAAGGCACGGTCACGCACCCTCTCGGCCACCAGCTGGGCCTGGATGTCAGGGTCAGCATGTAGCTCTCTCAGCAGGCGAGCAGGGCTCTGGATGGGGCTCTGGAACAGCAGGTCAACCCCTCCCTGGCCGTCGTCCACCGGCGTGGGCAGCATGCTGGCACAGGGGTTGTACACCAACTCAGAGATGGTCAGGACTCCACTCGTCTCCTCTTCCTCCTCATCCTCTTCCTGCCCCTCTGCCTCCCCCCCAGCCCTGGTAGGGGCCTCCTCCTCCTTGTGCTGCCCCAGAGCAGAGCCCTCCAGCCACTCCAGCTCTCGTTCCGTGGGGGTGGTAGATGGCTTCAGGGGGGACAAGTGAACAGAGTCCTTCAGAGCCAGTAGTCCTGTAAAAAAAGAAAGAGCTGATATTCGCTTATTCTTATCCACTTATTTACCCTATTGAGTTCAGTGATAGGCTATCGAGTTTCATGTCAAAACCAATAGCTGATTGTAAAATAAATCTGGAGATTAACTGACTGGAGAATGTCGTCGTCCTACAGCTTGGCTCCTCTGAGCGACAAAATAGCTGTCATTGGGTGCCTCTGCTCTTTCAGCCACTCCCTGAGATCACTACGGTGTGTTTGTGCATCCTTGTGTGTGCTTCTGTATGTGTGTGTGTGTGCATGTGTATGTGTATGTGTGTGTGTGTGCCTCTGTATGTGTGTGTTTGTGCCTCTGTATGTGTGTGTGTGTGCATCTGTATGTGTGTGTGTGTGCATCTGTATGTGTGTGTGTGTGTGCCTCTGTATGTGTGTGTGTGTGCCTCTGCATGTGTGTGTGTGTGCCTTTGCATGTGTGTGTGTGTGTGCATCTGTATGTGTGTGTTTGTGCCTCTGTATGTGGGTGTGTGTGCCTCTGTATGTGTGTGTGTGTGCCTCTGTATGGGTGTGTGTGTGCCTCTGTATGTGTGTGTGTGTGCCTCTGTATGTGTGTGTGTGTGCATGTGTGTGTCTGTTTTAGAAAGTAATGGCAATAATAAGCTGACGGTAAAGAATATGTAAGAGGCTATTATCCACAAACTCCAACACTAGAACACAGAACAGACTCCAACACTAGAACACAGAACAGACTCCAACACTAGAACACAGAACAGACTCCAACACTAGAACACAGAACAGACTCCAACACTAGAACACAGAACAGACTCCAACACTAGAACACAGAAGAAACTCCAACACTAGAACACAGAACAGACTCCAACTAGAACACAGAACAGACTCCAACACTAGAACACAGAACAGACTCCAACACTAGAACACAGAAGAAACTCCAACACTAGAACACAGAACAGACTCCAACACTAGAACACAGAACAGACTCCAACACTAGAACACAGAACAGACTCCAACACTAGAACACAGAACAGACTCCAACACTAGAACACAGAACAAACTCCAACACTAGAACACAGAACAGACTCCAACACTAGAACACAGAACAGACTCCAACATTAGAACACAGAACAAACTCCAACACTAGAACACAGAACAGACTCCAACACTAGAACACAGAACAGACTCCAACACTAGAACACAGAACAGACTCCAACACTAGAACACAGAACAGACTCCAACACTAGTACACAGAACAGACTCCAACACTAGAACAGACCCCAACACTAGAACACAGATCAGACTCCAACACTAGAACAGACTCCAACACTAGAACACAGATCAGACTCCAACACTAGAACAGACTCCAACACTAGAACACAGAACAGACTCCAACACTAGAACACAGAACAGACTCCAACACAGAACAGACTCCAACACTAGAACAGACTCCAACACTAGAACACAGAACAGACTCCAACACTAGAACACAGAACAGACTCCAACACTAGAACACAGAACAGACTCCAACACTAGAACAGACCCCAACACTAGAACACAGATCAGACTCCAACACTAGAACAGACTCCAACACTAGAACACAGAACAGACTCCAACACTAGAACACAGAAAAGACTCCAACACTAGAACACAGAACAGACTCCAACACTAGAACACAGAACAGACTCCAACACTAGAACACAGAACAGACTCCAACACTAGAAGACAGAACAGACTCCAACACTAGAACACAGAACAGACTCCAACACTAAAACACAGAACAAACTCCAACACTAGAAGACAGAACAGACTCCAACACTAGAACACAGAACAGACTCCAACACTAGAACACAGAACAGACTCCAACACTAGAACACAGAACAGACTCCAACACTAGAACAGACCCCAACAATAGAACACAGATCAGACTCCAACACTAGAACAGACTCCAACACTAGAACACAGATCAGACTCCAACACTAGAACAGACTCCAACACTAGAACACAGAACAGACTCCAACACTAGAACACAGAACAGACTCCAACACTAGAACACAGAACAGACTCCAACACTAGAACACAGAACAGACTCCAACACAGAACAGACTCCAACACTAGAACACAGAACAGACTCCAACACTAGAACAGACTCCAACACTAGAACACAGAACAGACTCCAACACTAGAACACAGAACAGACTCCAACACTAGAACACAGAACAGACTCCAACACTAGAACACAGAACAAACTCCAACACTAGAACACAGAACAAACTCCAACACTAGAACACAGAACAGACTCCAACACTAGAACACAGAACAGACTCCAACACTAGAACACAGAACAGACTCCAACACTAGAACAAAGAACAGACTCCAACACTAGAACACAGAACAAACTCCAACACTAGAACACAGAACAGACTCCAACACTAGAACACAGAACAGACTCCAACACTAGAAGACAGAACAGACTCCAACACTAGAAGACAGAACAGACTCCAACACTAGAACACAGAAAAACTCCAACACTAGAACACAGAACAGACTCCAACACTAGAACACAGAACAGACTCCAACACTAGAACACAGAACAAACTCCAACACTAGAACACAGAACAAACTCCAACACTAGAACACAGAACAGACTCCAACACTAGAACACAGAACAGACTCCAACACTAGAACACAGAACAGACTCCAACACTAGAACAAAGAACAGACTCCAACACTAGAACACAGAACAAACTCCAACACTAGAACACAGAACAGACTCCAACACTAGAACACAGAACAGACTCCAACACTAAAACACAGAACAAACTCCAACACTAGAAGACAGAACAGACTCCAACACTAGAACACAGAACAGACTCCAACACTAGTACACAGAACAGACTCCAACACTAGAACAGACCCCAACACTAGAACACAGATCAGACTCCAACACTAGAACAGACTCCAACACTAGAACACAGATCAGACTCCAACACTAGAACAGACTCCAACACTAGAACACAGAACAGACTCCAACACTAGAACAGACTCCAACACTAGAACACAGAACAGACTCCAACACTAGAACACAGAACAGACTCCAACACAGAACAGACTCCAACACTAGAACAGACTCCAACACTAGAACACAGAACAGACTCCAACACTAGAACACAGAACAGACTCCAACACTAGAACACAGAACAGACTCCAACACTAGAACACAGAACAGACTCCAACACTAGAACACAGAACAGACTCCAACACTAGAACACAGAACAGACTCCAACACTAGAACAGACCCCAACAATAGAACACAGATCAGACTCCAACACTAGAACAGACTCCAACACTAGAACACAGAACAGACTCCAACACTAGAACACAGAACAGACTCCAACACTAGAACACAGAACAGACTCCAACACTAGAAGACAGAACAGACTCCAACACTAGAACACAGAACAGACTCCAACACTAAAACACAGAACAAACTCCAACACTAGAACACAGAACAGACTCCAACACTAGAACACAGAACAGACTCCAACACTAGAACAGAACCCAACACTAGAACACAGATCAGACTCCAACACTAGAACAGACTCCAACACTAGAACACAGATCAGACTCCAACACTAGAACAGACTCCAACACTAGAACACAGAACAGACTCCAACACTAGAACACAGAACAGACTCCAACACTAGAACACAGAACAGAATCCAACACAAAACAGACTCCAACACTAGAACACAGAACAGACTCCAACACTAGAACAGACCCCAACACTAGAACACAGATCAGACTCCAACACTAGAACACAGAACAGACTCCAACACTAGAACACAGAACAGACTCCAACACTAGAACACAGAACAGACTCCAACACTAGAACACAGAACAGACTCCAACACTAGAAGACAGAACAGACTCCAACACTAGAACACAGAACAGACTCCAACACTAGAACACAGAACAGACTCCAACACTAGAACACAGAACAGACTCCAACACTAAAACACAGAACAAACTCCAACACTAGAACACAGAACAGACTCCAACACTAGAACAGACCCCAACACTAGAACACAGAACAGACTCCAACACTAGAACACAGAACAGACTCCAACACTAGAACACAGAACA
This sequence comes from Oncorhynchus tshawytscha, assembly GCF_018296145.1. Taxonomy (NCBI): domain Eukaryota; kingdom Metazoa; phylum Chordata; class Actinopteri; order Salmoniformes; family Salmonidae; genus Oncorhynchus; species Oncorhynchus tshawytscha. The sequence goes on from NC_056432.1 coordinate 12,184,312, forward strand.
GACTCCAACACAGAACAGACTCCAACACTAGAACACAGAACAGACTCCAACACTAGAACACAGATCAGACTCCAACACTAGAACACAGAACAGACTCCAACACTAGAACACAGAACAGACTCCAACACTAGAACACAGAACAGACTCCAACACTAGAACACAGAACAGACTCCAACACTAGAAGACAGAACAGACTCCAACACTAGAACACAGAACAGACTCCAACACTAAACACAGAACAAACTCCAACACTAGAAGACAGAACAGACTCCAACACTAGAACACAGAACAGACTCCAACACTAGAACACAGAACAGACTCCAACACAGAACAGACTCCAACACTAGAACACAGAACAGACTCCAACACTAGAACAGACCCCAACACTAGAACACAGATCAGACTCCAACACTAGAACAGACTCCAACACTAGAACACAGAACAGACTCCAACACTAGAACACAGAACAGACTCCAACACTAGAACACAGAACAGACTCCAACACTAGAAGACAGAACAGACTCCAACACTAGAACACAGAACAGACTCCAACACTAAAACACAGAACAGACTCCAACACTAGAAGACAGAACAGACTCCAACACTAGAACACAGAACAGACTCCAACACTAGAACACAGAACAGACTCCAACACTAGAACACAGAACAGACTCCAACACTAGAAACAGACAGACTCCAACACTAGAACACAGAACAGACTCCAACACTAGAACAGACTCCAACACTAGAACACAGATCAGACTCCAACACTAGAACAGACTCCAACACTAGAACACAGAACAGACTCCAACACTAGAACACAGAACAGACTCCAACACTAGAACACAGAACAGACTCCAACACTAGAACACAGAACAGACTCCAACACTAGACACAGAACAGACCCAACACTAGAACACAGATCAGACTCCAACACTAGAACAGACTCCAACACTAGAACACAGACAGACTCCAACACTAGAACACAGAACAGACTCCAACACTAGAACACAGAACAGACTCCAACACTAGAACACAGAACAGACTCCAACACTAGAACACAGAACAGACTCCAACACTAAAAACAGACTCCAACACTAGAACACAGAACAGACTCCAACACTAGAGAACAGACAGACTCCAACACTAGAACACAGAACAGACTCCAACACAGAACAGACTCCAACACTAGAACACAGAACAGACTCCAACACTAGAACACAGAACAGACTCCAACACTAGAACACAGAACAGACTCCAACACTAGAACACAGAACAGACTCCAACACTAGAACACAGAACAGACTCCAACACTAGAACACAGAACAGACTCCAACACTAGAACACAGAACAGACTCCAACACTAGAACACAGAACAGACTCCAACACTAGAACAGACAGACTCCAACACTAGAACACAGAACAGACTCCAACACTAGAACAGACCCCAACACTAGAACACAGATCAGCCTCCAACACAGAACAGACTCCAACACTAGAACACAGAACAGACTCCAACACTAGAACACAGAACAGACTCCAACACTAGAACACAGAACAGACTCCAACACTAGAAGACAGAACAGACTCCAACACTAGAACACAGAACAGACTCCAACACTAAAACACAGAACAAACTCCAACACTAGAAGGCAGAACAGACTCCAACACTAGAACACAGAACAGACTCCAACACTAGAACACAGAACAGACTCCAACACTAGAACACAGAACAGACTCCAACACTAGAACAGACCCCAACACTAGAACACAGATCAGACTCCAACACTAGAACAGAACAGACTCCAACACTAGAACACAGAACAGACTCCA
>NC_056432.1:12191144-12196144 GCF_018296145.1 Oncorhynchus tshawytscha
GAGGGGAGTAAGAGAGAGGTGGATGGGAGAGAGAGAGAGGGGTGGAGGGTAGAGAGAGATGGAGTGGAGAGAGAGAGGGGTGGAGGGGAGAAAGAGACAGAGGGGAGATAGAGAGGGGGAGGGGAGAGAGAGAGATGGAGGGTAGAGAGAGAGGGGGAGGGGAGAGAGAGAGAGGTGGAAGGGAGCTGTTTTGTCATTCTAGACACCTCATGGTGATCCTCTCCTTCAAGTCACCTGATCATTGAGGAGTGAGTCCTCTCCTTCAGGTCACCTGATCACTGAGGAGTGAGTCCTCTCCTTCAGGTCACCTGATCACTGAAGAGTGAGTCCTCTCCTTCAAGTCACCTGATCACTGAGGAGTGAGTCCTCTCCTTCAGGTCACCTGATCACTGAAGAGTGAGTCCTCTCCTTCAAGTCACCTGATCACTGAGGAGTGAGTCCTCTCCTTCAGGTCAACTGATCGCTCTCTGTTCCCCTGTCAGTTTAGCAGTAGATAATGTAATCACGGTGGTTTTGTACTCAGATCAGGTGACAGACTGAGCCGTTAGATTCCTGCAGCTCCTCCTCAACACACACACACACACACACACACACACACACACACACACACACACACACACACATACGGTTTTCCCCGCTATGTCCCGCCACTCTAGCCTTGTGAAACCAGACACCAGAGACAGCAGAGCTCCATAAAACTATCACAGATACAGTGGACGCTCGTCACTGATGCTCCAGTCCTGCCAATGTCTCGTTCACACTAAACCATAAACAGACCATTAACAAACAACAGGCTCGACCCGACAACAACGTCAGTAAATCAACTGAGTTTATGGAGGTCAGAAAGACATGTTAACAGTGTACATTATTAAATCGTTTATTTCCCCCGGACTGTGACCCATACACTACTGATTACACACACACACCCGCCCCATCCCATTGATTCCATGGTTCCGTACCGGTCCCAGAGATGTGTTCCCCGTGGCCGAGCAGGCGTACATAGACGTCCCGGGCCGTGTGGTTGGCCATGCGGAGCTGCAGGTTGTGACTGGTGGTGATCTTTAACCGGCAGCGCACCGCATCTCCCCGCTCCTCCAGAACCTCCCCACAACCCACACCTAGGATCTCCTCTTCCTCCTTACCCAGCCCCTCAACCAGCCCCTCAACCAGCTCCTCACCCAGCCCCTTACTCAGCCCCTCACCCAGCTCCTCACCCAGCTCCTCAACCAGCCCCTCACCCAGCTCATCAACCAGCCCCTCACCCAGCTCCTCACCCAGCTCCTCAACCAGCTCCTCAACCAGCCCCTTACTCAGCCCCTCACCCAGCTCCTCACCCAGCTCCTCAACCAGCCCCTCACCCAGCTCATCAACCAGCCCCTCACCCAGCTCCTCACCCAGCTCCTCAACCAGCTCCTCAACCAGCCCCTTACTCAGCCCCTCACCCAGCTCCTCACCCAGCTCCTCAACCAGCTCCTCAACCAGCCCCTTACTCAGCCCCTCACCCAGCTCCTCAACCAGCTCCTCACCAAGCCCCTCACCCAGCTCCTCACCCAGCTCCTCAACCAGCTCCTCACCCAGCCCCTCACCCAGCTCCTCAACCAGCTCCTCACCCTGCCCTTCACCCAGCTCCTCAACCAGCTCCTCAACCAGCTCCTCACCCAGCCCCTCACCCAACTCCTCACCCAGCTCCTTAACCAGCTCCTCATACAGCCCCTCACCCAGCCCCTCACCCAGCTCCTCACCCAAGTCCGCTGGCTGCCGCAAGACACCCCCAGACCCCAGAGGGTCCCCGACTCCCAACCCAATATCTGCCTCATTCCTCTGCTCCAGAAGCTCCATGGCTACTTTGCTCCCCCGTTAACTCTGACCCGGCAGCGCCTCGACTCCCACACACACTGACTGACTGTCCTCTGAGCTCTCACCAGGTTTAACACGCACACACACACACACACAACTCTCCCAGATGACTTCAATGTCAGCAGCGTTAACAAAGACAGGGCATTAGGGGTGGATCATCCCAAAAGCAGGAGGGCCTATTTTTACACCCCTGGTCTTGCAGAGAGGGCCAGCTAATCTCTGACTGATTAGGGCCAGAGAGGCTAGGATAAAGGGGGGCTAGAGAGGCAAGGTGAGAGGTGGGCCAGAGTGGCAAGGAGAGAGGGGGGCCAGAGAGGCTAGGAGGGAGGGGGCCAGAGAGGGTAGGAGAGAGGGGGTTCAGAGAGGCTAGGAGAGAGGGGGCCAGAGAGGCTAGGAGAGGGGGCCAGAGTAGCAAGGGGAGAGGGGGCCAGAGAAGCTAGAAGAGAGGGGGTCAAAGAGGCTAGGAGAGAGGGGTGTCAGAAAGGTTAGGAGAGACGGGGGCCTAGAGAAGTTAGGCGAGAGGGGGCCAGAGAGGTTAGGAGAGAGGGGGTCAAAGAGGCTAGGCGAGAGGGGTGTCAGAAAGGTTAGGAGAGAGGGGGTCCAGAGAGGTTGGGAGAGAGGGGGCCAGAATGGCTTGGTAGAGAGGGGGTCAGAGAGGATAGGAGAGAGATGGGGCAGAATGGCTTAGTAGAGAGGGGGTCAGAGAGGATAGGAGAGGGGGGCAGAAAGGTTAGGAGAGAGGGGGCAGAGAGGGGGGGGCAGGGAACCTAGGGAGAGAGGGGGCCAGGGAGGCTAGGGAGAGGGGGCCCAGAGACGCTAGGGAGAGGGGGCCCAGAGACGCTAGGGAGAGAGGGGGCCAGGGGGCTAGGAGAGAGGGGGCCAGGTAGGCTAGGAGAGAGGGGGGCCAGAGGAGATTACTATGTCTCATTCCCACACAAACACATACATGTTCACATACTGTTATATTACCCATTCATGCTGATGCATATGAAGGGGTTTATATTCCCAGAACCCCCTTAGGGTTATCAATTTAACAATCAAATGTATTTATGGAGCCCTTTTCAAACAAGCGGATGTCACAAAGTGCTTATACAGAAACCCAGCCTAAAACCCCAGAAAGCAAGCAATGCAGATGTAGAGACACGGTGGCTAGGAGAAACTCCCTAGACAGGCAGGAACCTAGAGAGGAACCAGGCTCTGAGGGGTGGCAAGTCCTCTTCCAGCAAGCCAGCCGACCAGCCAACCCGGCCCTGTGTAGTGGCCCTCAGTGGCCCTGGGGTAGACTAGACAGGCTGTGCTAGTCAGTCATAGGAGGCCTACAGAGACTACAGAGGCTCAGGGTCTAAAGGCCTGGTCAACACCAACACCTGCTGCTGGTGACTGCTTCCTGCTCCGGCCCAGTCATTCGAGAGGACAGATGAAATGGCCACTCTGGTAGTTCTTTAAAACCCAGCCAAGATCATTTTTTTCCAGAAGGCATATGCTGTAAATTGTCCCGCAGGATGGTGGATAAGAAGTTGACTAGAGTGAGAATAGAGTCCTATGCGTGTAATAGCGTAATGCCCTAAATGGGAATGTGAAAGAGGGACGTTTGTGTGTATGTGTGTGTGTGTTAGAATCCAGGGGGTAACACCTCGGGGGTATAACTCAGAGGTAGAGACAGGCCCCCTGGATGTCTCCTGATACCTCACCCCCGCTGACAGATGGCAAACACTAAGTATTTTTAAAAACAAGTTCAGGTCAGTGGCGTAGACAGACATCCGTTGGTGTGTGGGCCTGCAGAAATGTTTGGGGAAACAGCTAACATCCTGCAATGCTACACATTGTGCAAAGATGAACATTTTCAGTTTTATAACTAATCTCATACTATTCTACACATTTTAACATGAGGCTGAGAGAAAATGTTGCTTTTTTAAAGCTAATGTCCTGTAATTCCACACATTTTGCCATGGGGCAAAGAGGAAAATGTGCAGTTTTATAGCTAATTAAAGCTACAATATACGTGTGTGAACTGTGATAAAGGCACTGGTTTATCAGCTGTGTTGATTGCTAAATGAACTAATGAAGTAGACAGTGGCCTGATACATATATAGCTATAGAAGCACAGGGACATATGCCTCAGTCATATTGGTGGCTAATTGGGGGTGTGGCTTTCAGTTAATTATTTTTAGCCACCCATCCCATGAGATTGAATGTCATTTTTGTTCATCTGAATGTCATTCCAGTGCACTGCTTGCTTTGACTTCTATCTGATGTGTTTGCATGTTTAGGTAACACTGACAAGTAGAGGACATTAAAAAATATATGTCTGATTGGCCCACCCATACATAGAGTGGCTGGTTCAGGTTTCTGCCCCCTCTCTTCCTTCCCCCTATCTCCATCCCCCTCTCCCCTTTGCTCTTCTTCCCTCTCTCCTCGCCTCTCTCTTCTTCACCTCCCCCTCGCTTTCTTCCAACTCTGTTCCCCCCCAAGGGCAGGTCTGGTCAGACAGCCTCCTGGGGATAAACTGATCCTAGGCCAGTGTTAAGCCAGAGTGTCAGCAGTAGAGCTGATGGATTCGGCTCTGTGATCCCTCGGCAGAACACTCTTATACTGACATCTATATATACCACCAGCCTGTCAGTCCTAGTCTGGAACAACTAACGACCACTATACATACTACCAGCCTGTCAGTCCTAGTCTGGAACAACTAACGACCATTATACATACTACCAGCCTGTCAGTCCTAGTCTGGAACAACTAACGACCACTATACATACTACCAGCCTGTCAGTCCTAGTCTGGAGAAACTCCATCTTATACCATTTACAGGACAAGAGGCACCAGCTTCTATGGCACACATAAACCAGCCTACCGTTTACAAGCCATCTATTGTACTGTATATCTGAGGATGAGACTAACATGAGGTTAAGTAAACAAAGTAATAAAGACTGCTGTATCTCACACACACACACACACACACACACACACACACACACACACACACACACACACACACACACACACACACACACACACACACACACACACAGCCCCGTTTGAGCTAAACAAATATGTGCTAATTAAGTTACTGTTAACGCTAACCCTAGCTTGGGTCCTAGGTCTGTTTCCGTGATGTCATGGTGCACTTCCGTGACTGGTCA